>NW_010243038.1:24563-145730 GCF_000690775.1 Eurypyga helias | reverse complement strand
GGGGAAAGAGGGGTGTAACGAGGCAACCCCCCCGCCGGGAAGCAGGCTGCTGCGCTGAGACCCTTAAAATAGCCTTAATTATGTTGTTGGTTTGTTTTTTTAGTAGGTGGGAGGTTAGCGCTGTCTCTCGGTTCGTGATGGAGGGGCGGCGGCGCGGCTTGGAGCGCGGAGGTAGCTCGGGGGTTACGGCAGCGTAACTTCGCTAAAAGACTCTTTAGAGTGTTCTTTGTAATCCTTTTCTGCTTGTCTCTATATCCCAGGATCCTTATGTTATGCAGTGTGGTATATGACTGCTTCCTGTCTGAACAGAAAAAAAAAAAAAATTAACCCCAGGAAAAGAGGGGAGGAGGGAGAGTTAATGTTCTCCAGCTGTTATCCGTAGGATTGTACTCCTGCAATTTCGCTCCAGTGAAACTTTAGCGGGTTTGGGTTTAGATATACAGGGCCTGATTCATTCTTGTGGAAACCTATTAGTCTCGCTGGAGTTGCATCGGGGATGAATTTCAGCTGCTTTGCTGCTGGTGTGAGGGGCTACTGGAGCAGTCAGCTGGTGTCAGGCAAACCAATGGCGAGTGCAGAAAGTTTGCCGTCCTGTCAGCTGCTTTTAAGCTTTCTTTAACTTTTAGCTGTCTTGTACGTGTGTTGCCCTCACGGCATTTAGGCAACTATATAGGATGTATGTCGTCCCTCATAGTGTTGGGCAGCCCTATGGGATCACTACATCTCTTTTTTTTTTTATGTTGAGGGTTTGTGGGTGGAGCAAGGGAGGTGGTCCTATGGTCTGCTGGATTCTTTGGGAGTCCAAAAGGCAACTGCCAAAGAATACAGCGCTCTCACATCCAAAATATGCATGAAGATTGTGAAAAGGAAAGGGGGAAAAACACCGCTTCTCAAACAGATTCTGCGGTTCCTTTCATTTATTGCCAAATGAGCTTGGCTTTCGGAAGAGTTGAAGTCAGAAGCTGTAAGATAGTTTTTCTCTCGCTGTTGTGGGATTTTGCTCACTTGATACCATCACTAGAATAACTTCTGCATTACTGGGATGGACCTGGAAGTTGCGATCAAGGTCTCTTTGGATTTTGCCTGAAAGGGGAAATCCTAGTTCCTCCCTAGAGTTGAAAGGGTCAGTGTTTGCACTTCTGGTGGCTGGCAAAAAATCATATTGCTGAGGCGTATGTAGTGTGATGATAGGAAGGCACGGCTGCATCCCTGAGCTTTACTGCGAGTTCAGAGCAATGCTTGCCTCAATGTACAATTTTGGGGGAAGAACGTGATGGACACTTAGTCTTCTGGAGCCCTCGGTGAAGTGGAAATGAGTTTTACTGTTCCAGAATTACCTTTATAGGAACTGTGAGGAAGAGGAGGATTAGTGCAACTAGGATATTCTTAACTAACTCATCTTTGTCCTCCATTCAGAGTGGAGATTGGGTTCCAGGAATGCAGCCCACGTGTGGCAAGATGATCTTTGCAGTACTGACCACTACCTGGGTTTCAAAATAGGTAGAATATTGGTTTAGAAATAAAAGAAAATAAACAAAGCCCTGAACCTCATGTCCAAAACTTTGATCCTTGAATTTTGGTAACTTGTCCCATGCATCATTAGTGTGCTCATAGATCTGGGTTTCCTTGCAGATTCTGTGTGTCGTCAACTACGGTGAAATTTAGAGCAGCTCTTGCTTGCTGCTTTCTTTCTGGGTGATGCAGAGGAGAACAAATCTAAATCCGATAAAGCGAGTCTTTATTTTCATAAGCTACTGAGGCTTTCGGTGCCTTTGGCAACTGGACTGCTTAGTTGCTTTTTAACAGGATGTGATTGTGATCCCGGGTGGAGGGGTAGCGCTCTGAGGAAACGTCCAATTGCTCTGTGCTCCGAGAGTAACCGGAATATCTGGGTTGAAGTATCATAGAGTGGCATTTGTGGTTAGGTATGTGGCACATAGTTTTCAGCATAGTGGGCTCTGTAGGCTGGCGCTGTACCATGGCATGCCACTTTAAGGATAGAGAAAATTACCTTTGTTAGGTGAACTGTGTAATGATGATTTCTCTTTTGCTGCTTGCTAATAGGTGAGATGTCAGGAAGGTGACACAATGTATAAAATGGCTCTTGTTTTTCATGCAGCTTTTCCATCTGCTGGGAAACTGGGAAACATCAGGAGTTTGCCTGAATTGCTTCTCATCTCAAAGCTGGAGAGATATATTAGGGGAAGGATAACTCTTACTTGAGATGACACTTCTAAAACACCACATAACCTTTAATACTAGTTTTTCATGGATTGTTACATTTTGTTACGCTTACCAGTACTAGTGAACTTCTCAAATTTCACATATACACTGTGTATGTAATAATCTCAGGAAGCTGTCCTAAGCATTTCTGACTAAGCACATAAACTATGCTGCCTAATTTTTTTTTTTCCTTTGCCTGTCCAAGGAATTATTGAATAGAATTTTATTGGAAGCTCCAATTGGCATGTGAAGATAGGTGGGAGAAATTGGGCATTTGAGGAGTCTAAATTAGTTTGTTGTCAGTGTCTGACACTGGCATCTTTGAGTATATCTGTTTTCCACAAATTTTAACTTTCTAAAACTGGCTAAAACTTGCTCTTAATAAAGCTTAAATGCAAATAAAATTGTTTTTAAAAAAAATGTCATGCAGATGGGATATGAACACGATACTAATTAAAAAACCCATACCAATCTTTTTTCTACAGCGGTTTACCTGGTTTAAAAGTAAATTATTAAATACAAGTTTATTTTTCTGGTTTTCATTTAGCCTTTTAGAATCTTTCTAGAAGGGAGATATTTTCTGAAAGCTTGTTTACCTAGAAAATACAGAGCTTGAGATTTCTGGCTTATTGTACTGTGCAGGAGATCCTGACTGAAGAGTTAAAGCCTGAAGTGAGTCTTTTTGAATGTGTTTCAGCAGTCAGGTTTGAATAGTGTGACTGAAGCTAATAGATTACTGGAGCAAGAAATCCATTTGGTTGTGGAGCAGTTCTTGTAAGGCTTTCACCTATACAGTGGAAATGTGTCACCAATTACCTTAGCAAAAGTGTTTATTCTTCCCTTTCTTGCCTTAGGGAGAAACAATTCACCTGTCTGTCACAGACTTAGTTCTTTGCTCTATTTTAAATAAGAGGAGGCATGCCTACCTCCTGTCTGATAGCTTCTCCAACAGGCTGCTCCTTTTGCTATCAAAAATCAGGGTTTTAGTTCAAGGACCTTTGTTACAAAGTATTGCTGAAGAGAACTGCAGCTGACCAACTAAGACACGACTCTTCATCACAGATGAGGAGGCTGAATTGAGGAATGCTGCCCTTTAACTACCGCTGAGTTGGTTAGACACCTAGGCAGCTGCTGTCTGTGCTTGGCTGGACACCATTTCCACAGGAGTTCTGCGCAGAATAACCTTCTGTGTGCTGAGCAGGAGGCTGGGTGGGTGCTGACTAGGGATCCTGCTGTTGGAATAGGGAGTTGCTGACATCTCCCTGCTTTCTCTGGGAAAAGGTGACTGAGCGCTGTCCCTCTTACGACCTGGCACAAACTTGCATCCACGAGGTGAGGTCTTTAAAATTGCAGGCTTCTGTTTTATAAAGAAACTGGCTTTGTGACACGAGCTGGAGGAGTAGTCTGTGCCCTTATGTACAAAAGGGAACGGTGGCATTGAGGTGGAATAGCTGCCTTGCAAAATAACTAACTTTTCAACGCTTGTCTTCTTCCCAAGTGGCCTCTTCGTGAAGTGTGAGACCTAAGAACCAGTCAAATTTGAGAGCAGCTAAATAATGGCACAACGCTTTGTCCGTACCAATGATCAGACTTTATGAAGGGGATGTCATTTTAATGAGTCAACTGTCCAGATGGCTGCAGATGTTGATAAAACTTCCTTTGGGCATCTCCTGCACCACCTCCTTCCAGAAGCTGGTCTAGAGAGGGTTGGTGACAGCGTGCAGCAGCTCCAGTTGATCAGCTGAAACGTGATCATGGAAGACTTGATATGACACGGGCACCTGGTGCTGTGGGGAACAGAGGACAGCAAGGGAGAAATAGATGACATGGCAACTTAGGCAAGGGAATTGACACCCTTCCTAAGTCAGAAACCTTGCTGACAAACTGATTTTTTTTTTCTTTTTGAATTTGAATATTTATTTTGGGAAGATTTAAGTGGAAACGCTTTGGATATAACTCTAACTCAGGTCTGGTTTTGAAAATGTTCCTTCTCCAAACTTATTTGTGGCATTTCCTATTCACAAACCCCTGGGAGGAAGAATTCCTGTGTACATCCCAGTGTCCCTAGTGTCAGTGCCAGTGTAGAAACATTCCTGTGTCATGGAATACAGTTGCCACAAAGCACAGGCAACGTGGTTCATACAGGTGCCTATAACTGTGACGATGTGCAAGCGGGCATATGGTAGCTGAAGCTTTTGAGGAATTGCCAGCGTGTAGCACTGTGGTGAAATGAATCTGTTCGTGTTTGTTCTGGTTACTCTCCTAAATACCTCCCTTTGGTGTTTGCGGTTCAGGTCTGCTTTATGGACTTAAGATTTCACACTTGTGTCCTGTTCCTTGAAATTGCTGTTGGACACAGTAAATCCTTGTGAATGCCACCTTTGATTTCAAACTAGATGTCTGCTAATCCAGCGATGATGAATGTTCTGACACATCAGACATGGTGTATAGAAATCTTTTCACTCCAAAACTTCTGTTAGTTCAGAACCTACAGATTTTTTTGTGTTAAGATTTTTTCTTTTCCCCACAAATTGTTGGTGGATTAACCTCCCAAGCAGTGCTTATGTCAGGTGTGAAAAGCAGTATAATGTGGTGGTCTTGCACTAGACAAATGGCATTAGTGATGGGTAAGTTGTTCTGCTTAAAGAATCAAACCAGAATAGTTTATCAGTAGTTTATACCAGTGGTTAGAAACTGTGGAGCCTCACAGAATATTTCAGTGAGTGTAAGGGAATGGGAAAGACAGCAAATTATCTTTTATTGAATTATTTAATTACAGAATTATGATACCTCCCTCTCCCCAAGGTATTTTCTCCGTGCACTACATCTTCAACAGCCAGGGCAGTTTTTGATCCTGTTTTTGTGTTGGCGGATGTGGGTTTTTTTTCTTTCTGCCCTATGAGATTCTCAGAATCGAGTGAAGAGTCTCACCAAGTTAGGTGCTAAATTACTTGTATGCTGTGCAGTTTATTCCTACTTTGTTTTGATGTCTGAGTTGCATTTACGCATTACTATCTGACATCTTAAATGTGAAGTTTAGCGTATAGGTGTTTACCACTGTCCTGCTTACCGTCCAGTGCATAATTGCTGCAGTTGAACCTTAACACCCTCCACAGGACCACTGTAAATACCATGGGGCTGCTCAATGGTGCTTTTTGTGTTGCACTCACACCACCATGTTCTCCTTTCTGCTACTTGGCCTGGGTTGGTTGCTGCGTTTTACCTGTAGCTGGATTTCAGTCTGCTGCATTCAGTGAGTTGAGACTTGCCTCTTAACAGCAAGATTTGGACAGGAGGTAGCAACAGTCAAAATGTCAATCCTTCAAGCAATGTTGATTTTTGAAAGTGCATTTGCCCTCCCTCTGACCATGGCCAACTGCTGCTAACCAAAAGTAGTCGTCATAAATGCTGCTTATGATACGCTTTTTTTTAACTGTAACTTTCAACCAAGCCATGCAAAAGGATTTTGTGTGTTATGTTTACTGAGTTTGTCTCCAGAAAGTAAATTTATTCTAAGCTCAGTGCTTATGTTGCTGCTTGTTGTCCAGGTCATATGGCAGGGGCAGGAGGGGCGGACACAGCTCTGAGCTGCTGTCAGTTTCTCATAATACAGTATTTTCATTCTTAAAAAACAAACAGACCTGCCTCGGTATGTGTGTGAAGATGTGTGTATATAAACACAAACACAAAGTAAAATATTTGTGGGGGGTGTGTTAGGCTTAAACAGCTACTAATGTTATCTGTAGCTTTCTGGACAGTAACTTTGTTGGATCTTATTTCATAAGATGTTACTCATTTCCTAAAATGTGTCTGGGGGATGGTAGGGTCTTTATTGCTGTTTTGTTAATAGATATAAGCTAACTGTACTCTAGGGAATTATCTTTGTCTTCTATGATTGCTTCAGCCCAGTGCAAAAGTAAGTGGATGCTCCTCCTTTTGTACATTCTGTAAAAAACAGAACCACCCAAACGGAAATCCCCCAGATAACCCAAAAAACTCCCAACAACAACAAAACCACACCAAAAAGACCCCATCTCATTAACTGTGTGCCAGCAGAGGTCTGAATAAACTTTGGGGAAGCATGATGTGGAAAGCTTCTTACACACATCTCTCAGCTAAGGTAGTAGGAGTTTGGGACTTGCACATCCTGGTCCTTATTTTCTTGCTCCTCACAGGCAGAGAAGGAAATGAAATTGCTCTGGTAACTTTCTTAAACGGAAACTGTATTTTTTTTTTTTTAAAGAAAAACCTTCTACCAAGCTAGACTCCTAAAATCTAAACTGAAGTTGATACTGTATCATTACTTGTGGAAAAACATCAGCTTGTATTCAGGTTTGGTTACATGTTTTATGTCTGAATTGCTACCCCAAAAATCTCCTCAGTGAACTTTATTTTTTTTCTGGTGTTTTCAGTCCTTTGGCTACTTCTGGATTCCTCAGTCCTGCGAACAATTCCTAACTAGGAATTGGTTTGCTTCTTTGTGGGTCTTGTTTGTGTTAGGAAAGTGATTGGCAGAAAGCAGTGGATGACATTTGAAGGCTGAAATGCATAAATGGCTTATTTCTGCTCTTTTGTTTTGTAGTCAGCTATGTCTGTATCCTTTAACACAGGATGTGTACTTTGCTGAATTAGGGCAACTACTTCATTGAGGAGAAATAAAATTCAAAACTTTAAAAATGGGTTGTGGTCTGTCAGTAGAATCTGTTCCTTGTTCATAAGGAAAGGAAATATGCAACATTTTCTCGGAATATAGAATATACTTGTGGTTGGATAGACATGCTGTGAGACTTTGTTGCTCAAGTAGTGTTTAGGTTGAGTACTACTGGTGGTGTTGTAGTTGACCTGGGGGAAAAGCTGTTGTTTTTTTCTGATCATAACCCTTGTTTTAGTTCCAAGTCTACCTGTGTGCCTTTTAGGATAGACATCACATTAAGGACATTTTTTTGCAAGACCTGCTTAGGGGTTTTAAAGCATAGAGGTAGTGCTATCATCTTGATATTATCCTGTAGGTCATTAAAGAAATCCCCATTATCCTAGACTACACTTCTTACATGCTTGCCATAGAGACATTGTGGTGTCTCTGTCTGTAGATGTCTTCTCACACAGAAGGAGAACTCAGCAGTGACCACGGTCATTCTCCTCAAGAAATTAGGAAAGCTTGCATATTGACCGAAGTAAGAATCTTTAAGCTAAGAAGCTCTAAAGCAGAAACAAACAGGACTAAATTATGCTGATCAGAGAAGTGATCTTATGTGACTTTGTTATGGAGGTGTGAAGAAGTGCTGTTGTGATTGTGTTATACAGACTGAACTGTAGGAAAGCCTGGAATATCCCAGAGAGGTGGTAGATGTCCCATCCCTGGAAGCATTCAAGGTCAGGTTGGACAGAGCTCTGAGCACCCTGATCTAGTTGAAGATGTCCCTGCTCATTGCAGGGAGTTGGACTAGATGACCCCTAAAGGTCCCTTCCAGTCCAAACCGTTCTATGATAATATACACAAACAGCTTCAAGTACTGCTTTAAAGCCTTGAGTTGATGGTGTTTGAACAGTTATTTAAGAAAAAGGCTTAAACTATGTGCCAGTATCCAAACTCAACAAAAGTAATTTCTTGGCAAAGTAGGTCTCTTCCTCCTATGTGCTTCTGTGACCTCTGCCTTAAATAAGTAAATGGATGAAAGAAAATTCTGGGTGGTTTGGTGTTGTTTGTTGTGTGTGGGGGTTTTTGTTTGTTCTGTTTCCTTTTTTCCTATGTGCTTTTCCTTCACCCCACCAACTGGATGCCCTTGTTGTAGGACTACCTGTTCATGCAAATGGGCGTTTAACACACATCTGTATTTATTTGAATTGAGTAATTACTATAGGGATGTGCATGGTGTTGGCAATCCTTTTCCTTCCTGCGCTCAACAGCACTGTTTGCTGAAACCCCAGGTTTCACTTATGTGCATGGATTTTTAAACAGAGGAATCTATAGTGGCATATCACTTACTACTCTATTTTTAGTGGTTTTAGTGCATCTTCGCTCAGTGGGAAGGTTTTGTTTTCTAACACATCCGCTTTCAGAACTGAGATGTGAAAATGTGTAACAGGTACAGCAACCTGCATTCAGAAACAAGTGGCATAGTGACTCGAGCTGGAAAGTCGTGTAGTTAGACTTACATTGCCATCCTATCCTTGCTTTAGTAGTGTGCATGGTAGCACAGTACTTAACCTGGGGCTCCAGGCAGGCTGTGGTAGTAAACCCTTCCAAAGACCCTTCCTGTAGTAAAGAGAGAAACAGGAAGCTTTCTTTCATGCCTGTGTTTTGAGTCAGGAAATTCCTGTCTACAAGACATAAATTTGTCATATCAACATATTAAATCACATGACACTTTTTTCTTTCCCAGAGATCTGCGTACAAATGTGTATAATAGCTGCAGGAATGCTATACTGGAGTCTTCTCAAACAGCATGCCTTGGGGGAAGGTGTTTTAATATTCTCTTCAGTGAATTATTTAAAATTATATTGTTATTTCATTCTTTGTTCAGGTAAAGATACTAATGAAATTTGCAGATGATATTATAAAAGGAGCGGTTACAGGGTCAGATGTCTTTTGTTTGATTTACATAAGACAAAGGAGAAGCCAGAAACACTGGCACAATATCCATGATAGTTAACTAGGAAGAACCCTTTTTGATCAGCAGACATGCAGTCTTGTTTAACAGAAAAAGGAGAATTTGGATCAAGTCTAGTTGTCATATTATGAGTGTAATCTTGTCAGTTTGTGAGAAGCCCTGACTTTTATTGCTTGTATAACTGCACGCATTGTGCAGAGTCAGGCCATCTATTTTAGGCTCATATTACGTTGTTGCCAGGTCACACGCAATCCTCTCTCTGTTCTAAGTGTGACTGCATGGGATAGAGGAACCTGGAGGGTTTTTTTTTCCTTGAATTGTGTAATAATTACTTAAAAAACCCTAGTATTTAATTTAGATCCTGTTCTTGAGAGAGTGAAGCTGTAGTGGGAACTGGTGAACAGACAGTGCGTGTATTTGAGAGTTTCCTATGGTGTTCGTGGGTCTTGTCACGAAATACGCTGTTGTCACTGGCGTGATGATGTTAGTAACTGACCTAGCTCACCACTGCCGTGAGCAAGACAAAAGGCAACAACTGGTCACCGACAGAAGTACTGAACAGATCATCTTTTCTGTACTACCTGGTGAAACATTTCTATTCTCCATTTGCCTTTTCTCTGACAGTTTATAAGGAATTTATGTGGCATCAACATAACTTCTCTTTTAAACTAAGATACTAAACTAAGAAACAATAAGCTATTGCTTAAATATGCGGTGAAAAATTATGGTGTTGTACTACTTCAACCCATGCGTTTAGAATTTTTGGAACCTTAGGATTTACTAAAAGAGGTATAAATAAAAGCTTCAGAGCAGAAGGATTCCAATTCCAGTCAACCATGCTAATGCTATGTTGAAACTAACAACATATTGTTGTATGTCAAGAAGATCTAGTAGCTGACCTTCCTTCTTGAGTTCATGTTTGATTGTATTCTCTTGTAGCCAACAAGCTTGAAGGCCCTCATCTGTTTTAGTGGGGTTTGAAATCATAGGTACTCTTACTGCAGAGCCTGTTGCTGAGGAATTGCTCCCTTGTTCTGCAGTACTGACTGCCAGTGGGGATCAGTACAGGCAATAAAATTACATTAGGACACTTTCCAATCAATCCTGAGCCCATCTCAATGTCTACTTTAGAGCCTGAAGTACACAAACTCACAGACTGGAAGTGACATCTCTGGAGATGTCTAATCCAACCCACTGCTCAAAACAACAGAGTCAACTAGAGCAGGTTGTCCAGAGCCATGTGCGGTCAGTTTTTTTGGTTTGTGGTTTTTTTTTTTTGAGCTCCTCCAAAGCTGGAAACATTACAGTATCCCTGGGCAGCCTGTTCCAGTGCTCAGTCACCTGTAGATTTAAATAGTGGGTGTGAAACATACACCCTTGTGCTTTATTATGTTTAAATGGAAGCATCTGTATTTAAATTTGTGCCCATTCCCTCTTTATTCACTGCTTGTCACTGAAAAGTCTGGTTCTGTCTTCTTTACTCCCCTCTCTCCCCCTGCCCCCTCCAGGAATTTATACACATTGATAAGATTACCCCTTGAACTCTTTCTTCTCCAGGGTAAACTGTCCCAGCTTTCCTTGTGTGTCAGAAGCTCCAATCCCTTTATTGGCTTTATGGCCCTTTACTGGCCACTCTCCAGTATGCTCATGTCTCTCTCGTACTGAAGAGCCCAGACCTGCACTCAGCACTCCAGATGTAGCCTCATTGGTGTTGAATAGAAGGATCAACTCTTTCAGTCTGCTAGCAATGCTTCCTGCCAGCAATCCAGGTTGGGATACAATTGTCCCTCTTTGCTGCGAGGGCACATGGCTGCCTCACGTTCAACTTCATGTCCATCAGAAACCCCAGAGTTGTACTTCCCCAGGTAAAGGATTCTGCACTGCCTTTTCTTGAACTACCTTTCTGAGGCTCTTGTTGGCCCATTTGACATCCTGTTGAGGTCCATCTGAATGGCAGCAACCATGTGGATTGGCCACTCCTCCCTGTTTTCTATTGCCTGTGATCTTGCTGAGGGTGTATGCTGTCCAGTCATCCAGATCATTGCTAGTGGTGGGGCTCCACGCACACTTTGCAATGTTGATCACAACAATTTGAGCTTGGCAGGTTTGTCAGTCTTCAGTTTGTCTCACTGTGCATTTAGCTAGTCTGTACTTCATCAGCTGGTCTATGAATATGCTATAGGAAGCAGAGTTGGAAGGTCCTATTGAAGTCAGGATAAAACACATCTGCTTCACTCCCCTCACCCACTGAGCTAGTTGTTTCACTGTTCATGTCTGTTAGGTTGGTGGGCTGGTTTTGGATGGGATAGAGTTAATTTTCCTCACAGTAGCTAGAATGAGGCTATGTTTTGGTTGTGCTGAGAAGAATAATAACATACTAATATTTTCACTTGTTGCTGAGGAATGTTTAAATCAACTCAAGGACTTTTTCAGTTTTTCGTACTGCACCTGTGTTCCCAGCTGCTTCTTTATAAAAAGCTGTGAGGGGACACATCCAGGACAGCTGACCCAAACTGACAAAAGGGGTATTTCATGCTGTAAGATGTCATTTTCAGTATATAAGTTGGAGGTTGGCCTGGGGGGATCACACCCTCTTAGGCTTGGTCTGGCTCTGGGTCTCTGGTTCTCTGGTGCTCTGGCTCGTGCTACTTGGGGGCTGGCTGGGTGTTGGTTGGTGGGTGGCTGTATCATTTGTTTTTTATTCCATTATTTTTGATACATGTTATTGGTATTGCTAGTTTTATTGGTATCACTATTTTGTTATCTCAACCCATGTGTTTCCTTGTCTTTTTCTCTGATTCTTCTCCCCGTTCTTCTCCCCATCTCACTAGGGGAGGGGGAAGGTGAGTGAGCGGCAGTGTTGTACTTGGTTGCTGGCTGGGGTTAAACAACAGTTGATCAGGCATGACTTCCACTTATAAATCCACACTAATGACTCCTGCTTATCTTCTTGGCTTGAAAATATTTTCCAGGAAGCTCTGTCACTTTTCCTGGATTGAGGTGAAGCTGACCAGCCTGTGGCTCTCTAGACTGTCCTCCGTGCCCTTCTTGAAGATAAGGGTGATTTTTGTTTTCATCCAACCCCCAAGAACCTCTCCTGATTGTCATTTTCTAAGTTAATTGAGAGTGATCTTGCCACGGATTGGCCACATCACTCAGCCCTCAAGTGTATCTCATCAGGTCTCGTGGAATTGTGCCTGTCCAGTTTGTTTAAATGTTTCCTAGCTTGATTCTTCTGTACTTCTGCTTACTTATGTTTACAAAAGGTACTACCAGATTTTCAGAAGCAATAGAGTTCAACTGCAGCAAGTTCTGGCAAGTGTTAAGGCTGTCTTAAAGCAGTTGAGTATCTCTAAACAGTGCTCTGTAAACTTGTTCCTACAGCTGGTTTAGAGTTTTTCAGCTGTAATTTATTTTTACCTTGTATTATTAAGGTAAAAAAAAAAGCTTAATTTCTACTGTATAAAGAAACTCACTTTTCTCAATGACTATGTTTTCTCTTGGCAAAGAGATAAAAATGCTTGACAGTAATCCATATTCTGCTGGTGTAAAGATTTGCTTCTTCCCACATATTCTAGAATTGGATCCAAAAGGATTTAAATCCCCCATTTAAATTATGGTGCAAGGGGTAGGTTAGTATTCAGGTTTAGAAGAAACAGCTTAATTTTCTTAAGTGAAATAATAATAATAGTACAATTGTCTTAAATTTTCTTCTGGAAAAAAACCCTACTACCAGATGACATAGTTTCTGATGCTCTAAAGTGGTCGTAGATCCTTCTTGGTTTAGAATCTTCTATGTACACCACAACGTGTTGTGGGTGTTGCTACGTGTTATGCTACTTGAAAATGGAATTTACGTTTTGGTTTTAATACCAAAAAGTTACCTGTAGGTTAATTCACCTGTTAACATTATCTGTTCCTTGAACACTTGTTCTGTGTGGGTGAGGAGGTAAATTTCTAGCATAATGGAAGGTTAAATGTCCTGTGACATAACTGGGTCTATGGAAGTTATTGAGACTGTAACTGTATCACAATACCTGAACTAAAACATTCAAACATAATTTTCAGAGGTGACTTGTTTTAAAAAAGGGTTTTCTTTCCTTTTGTTTGTATAGACTCTACAGCATAGTCAGGTATCAAGTTTTCTTTGGCACTCATTAGGTATGAGCAGAATATTTTGCTTATGTCTTCATTTCTCTTGGGGAAATTATTGCTCTTTATTCTCCTGTGGTTGCACCTTTTGTTGCACTGTGTGGTTGTCTTTATGGAGAAACATGAATGCTTGTTGTGGGTATTTATTTCTCTTGCCAGGAACTGCTGAAACAGAGGTGAATGTGAGACTTCCTCTCCCTCAAACGATTACTAATTTTTCCCACTTTGGTTTCAAGAGGCTGCATATGAGAGAGCTTTTCTTGTGTCTGAGGAATTATGCAACTGTGAATGGGCTTACATTTTATCAAGAGGTAACACAGGAATTGGGAGTAAGCAGAAGGGTTATTTTTTTGTTTGGTTGACCAAGAATTTATTGATTGAAGGATTGTATTTTGATTTAGAGATCTGGTGGTGATGTCACTGACTTCTCACTGTGAAAGGAGGTAGTATGTCAAGTTGTATTTCTGACTTTCAGAGATGAACTGGATTGACTGTACAGCATCTTAAAAATACTACATGTTTCTCTAGTTGTGGGTCAGGTAGTGGGGTGGAACTGAACCACCTTATTGCTTACCTTTTTTGAGGACAGGAAGAAGTGTTGTCAGCAGAGGTTGGACACAAGAAAACGTGTAGACCGGTTCTTACCTGGGTTTTCTGTTTTCATTTTGCCATGCCATGTTTTCTATAGAAAATACGTTCGTGCCCTTCTGTGGATAAGATCTCCTCCTGCTCTCCCCCTCTCCATGTCCTTCAGTGAGGTGTAGGGTTTCTTCATTAAGTCCCTACATGAGTGGAAACATTCCTAGAAAGTGAAATTTGGCTTCCACAGGATTAGAATCTAAACCAGAGCAAGCCTAGTCAGACACAGGAGCCTTTCACGCAGCAGAATTGGCTGTTAGGGGTTGTGTGGTTTCTCTGTTTGTGCCTTTTAAGCACCAATTAATCCTGCCCATGCTTTCCTCAATTTTCTTCCTAACTGAGGCACTGGGACTTGGCTGAAAGGAATGTGTAGGTAGGATGCAGAGCCTGGTCTCTGTGAATTAACTCGTACTGATAACTGCCTTGTTTCAAATGCTAGCTATCCACAGTTTTGAGGAAATGTAAGACAAATTGTGAAGGATTCTGAAAATTTAGGAGGCATTTTCGAGCCAAGGCCAGGTCTCTAACTATGCACTTGAGAGAAAAGGAATCTTCACACAATCTTGCTTTAACCCCATAGATGCTGGCTAATGGGTAGCACGCGGAGTGTGGACAAAATCACTGTATGATAGGTAGAACTCCATTCTTCTAAATTTTTCTGTTAGCTGGACAAATCTCGTATTTACCAAGGTCAGAAAGTGGTGGTACTTGGCCATAGGACAGGACTGTGAAGAAAGCCCTCAGGCCCGCTGGGCTCATGCCCAAAAGCAACTGTTTTGTACTAGATGTGTCCATCTCTCATGGTAAATTCTTTCAGTAGGTAGCATTCTCCAGAAAGAATGAATACAGTCTAGTACCAAAGCTGTCTTATGAATAGGGTAGATCGAACTCACCTATTGATATGCAGCAATCTAGCCCTGTAGTCCCAGATGACTGAGGAAGCCTGTTTTATGTACCCAGGTAAGGAAGGGCAGGATGGGGAAGGAGGGCGGTGTCTCTAGAGTTCCTCAGTCTTTCATACAAATCCTTAACTAGTGGGCAGTGTGACCACACTTAAACAAGCATGCTGTGTTTTTATTTTCAGCTTTACATCACAAATCTGCTTTTTTGGTCTTTGTTTCTAACCTGTAGCAGTGTTGGATGTGCAGGATGAGCAATGTGAGAGGTCAAGGGCAAATGCAAATAATTCTCAGGGTTTTCATTGATTTCTAATCTGCTTTGATTTGGCATATCCTCCAGAAACTGCATGATAATCATGCAGTGCTGCTCTTGATACCTTTGCACTCGACTTTTTCCAACTGTGACTAAAGCCCTCTGCAATTCCTTCTTTCTCTCTAGAGCTTTACCTTTCCACAGAAGGAAAAGGTTTTGTAGTTTCTTCATAGTTCTTGCAGGTATCTTCATCTGGTTGGGATTTGATCTGTTTGAGTTTCTGTAGTGTCCAATGTAAAATATTTTTGTTATGAGCTGCTGCTATGTGTTTTCCATCCTCATAGGTTTGGATGTGCATTGCAAATGGAGATTATTTCTACTTAAATCAAGTAGGGTTGTAGAAGAATTGGGGACTGCTTTTCACACTTCATGTCAGGACTAAGACTAATAATACTTATTGAATCAGTTAGGTTGAAAAAGACCTTTAAGATCTTTGAGTCCAATCGTTAACCTGGCACTGCAAAGTCCACCACTAAACCGTGTCCCTAAGCATCACATCCACATGTCTCTTAAATAACTCTAGGGATAGTGACTTAACCACCTCTTTGGGAAGTCTGTTCTGATGCCTGAAAACCGTTTCAGTGAAGAAATGTTTCCTCATATCCAATCTAAACCTCCCCTGGACTAATTTGAGGCTGTTACCTCTTGTCCTATCACTTTTCACTTGTGAGAAGAGACCAAACCCCACCTCTCTGCAGCCTCCTTTTGGGTAGCTGTAGAGAGTGATAAGGTCTCCTCTGAGCCTTCTCTTCTCCAGGGTCTCCCCTCAGCCACCTTCTCTTCAGGCTAACCAACCCCAGGTCCCTCAGCTGCTCCTCACAGGACTTGTGGTCCAGACCCTTCACCAGCTTTGTCACCCTTCTCTGGATACGTTCCAGCACCTCAATGTGTCTTGTAGTGAGGGACCCAAAACCGAACAAAGGATTTGTGTTGTGACTTGACCAGTGCCGGGTACAGGGGGACAATCACTTCCCTAGTCCTGCTGGCCACACTGCTCCTGATACAACAGAAACGACTCTCCCCCACTTTACAAATAGCAGGTACTCTAAGCTGATTCAAAGATGGAGATTACTCTTTCCATGCATGTCTTGCATTGTAACAACATAGGCTGTTTCAACGTGAGGATTTTTGTGTGAAACCTTTCCTTTGCTGCAGACTTGAGAACACAAGGTTTCAAGCAAAAATTCCATGTAATCTTGACTACAGATGCTAGAGACTTTTAACTCATATGGCTGAAAGCACAAAGAGGTGGGGTTGCAGTGGAAAGAGGGGTGTGTGTGTATGTAGAAGATTAGGAGAAAAAACTTTCCTGGACTATGCTGTGCTACCTTGCGGTGTCACTGCTACAAAGTTCTGCAACAATGTTGGAACAGTTAAGATTAGGTAAGAAGGATGTCTGCATCTTTCCGGATAGGGCTTTGAATGATTGAATGAAGTTGAAATCAGAAGAGGTAAGGGATCCATCCAGAAGCTGCCAAAGCAGTTTAAGTTTGTAATTTTGGGTGAAACTTGGTATTGTTCCTTCAAGAGCTGCCTCTTAAGTAATGTCTCTGCAGCTGAAAGCAAATTTCAGTCTAAGATGAGTCTGAATTCATCTTACTGCATTTTGAGAGATGAACATCACTGGTTGTCTCTGACTTACAGATCCATGGATTCACCCTTAATCCAGTCGTCTGTTGCCCTCTTGTAAAGTTTGACAATAGCTCCTCATCGTTCAGTGGTGCTCTTCAAAGTACATGAAACCTTGGGTATGCTCCCGCGTGGAGATGGCTGCCTGGCCGCAACTACTGCTTGACTCTTTTGCGGCTCAGGTAATATTTTTTTTTTCTGTACTGCTGTAGTTCAGACTGTCCAGAAGTGTTCAACATCCAGAAAAATATTTCCTTACACCTCCTAATCCCTCTTGACTAAATTGTGAAGTGGTGGAGAAGCTATTCTTCCCTTGCTTAACGGCAGAGTTTTCTCCTCGAAGGCATATAAGTGTTTCTCTTCTGCTGTGTAGTGTGAGAAGTGTGGGAGAGTGGGCACTGCAAGTGCTTACGTTGTTTTGAAAATGCTTCTTGGGATCCAGACAAAAGTAGGGTCTGGAATATTTCTGTTTATTGTCTGTGAGAGGCACAGGAAATAAGAAAGGCCAACTAAATCATAGCAGCCAGCAACTTCTCTGAGGCAGAGGAAAATTTAGGAGTGACGGACCTGGGCCTTGCTGCCCACTGGGTCTCTGTTGCACATTTCTCATAAATCTGGTGACAGAACTGGATCAAGGCTCCTTCATTCCAGAAAAGCAGAGAGGGAAATGAAGCCAGAGGTTCAGAGCCTGATTATCAAGTAGAAAAGGGAGAAAACTCTCCTCCTATCTTCCAAAAACTCCTGAGTCTGTAGGTGAGTTCTCAAGTAGGTACCAGAGCTGCAGGCAAGTTTGTAGGCAGGATTTTCTGCCACTTTCACATAGTAGAATAACTGGTCTTGATTTCCTCTTGTTAGTTGCAGATGGTAGTGGAGGATGCGAAGCACAGATACTCTGTCGAAGTGTGAGGAAATTGCCAATTAGTTGAGGCAATACAGTATCATCCAGTATTTTACATCAATCTTCAGGCTTGGCAAAACTTCACTGATGCTGCTGTAAAGACAAATGACCTGCCAGGTTTGCAGGTCCCCTTGCCTCAAGGTAAAGTTGTTTGCATTTTCTGCCTTCTTTTTTCTTGCAGCTGAAACTGTCCAATCTTTAGGCTAAACAGATGAGATGCATGAAAAAAAAAATTAAATCTGGGCATTTGGCCATAGTAAACAGACTAGAGTTGCTGCTTCTTAGAATGTTTAATGACAATAAAATAAATTGTTGCAAAGTAGTTTATGGCTCATTTGCAGCAAAGTACCACTTTTATCTTAAAATGTTGTTTGCACTTGTGATGTAAAAAATGCTATTTAGACTCGAACATCTTTATTTCTGGTTGATACTAACCTCAAATGATTGATTCCTTGGGATTCATTAGCGTGGTTTCTGCTAACCCAGATTGTGTATGACCTATGAGAGACTACTTGCCTTACTCTGTAACATGTGAGTGTCTGAGCGTCCATCCTTCAGAGCAGTACTTTTTTTTGTATGGGTTACCATCGGGGAGTGACTCTGCGTGTTGTGCGATTTCTGTTTCTGTCATGCAGTTTAATACTAACTCTTTGCTGAGAAATGCTGTGTATTGACTGTGCAGGTGATGTTCATCTCTCTAGGCTGAGAGCTCAGGCTTTGCCCAGGGACTCTGTGTGTGTCCATTGATGAATGACTTAATTTAAGAAATTAATGGCAGTTATCAATGGTGACAGAAGTAGGAATTGGAAAAAAAGGCTGTATGCACAAGATTGCCCTTTCTAAAGACATTCATGGAAGTACCTTTGCACGGAGCCTAAAATTGGTGTATTGTCTGAAATGAGATCCCTGGAGCCTTGTTTCCTCTCATCTATGGCAGCTCTTACTGGATTCTGAAGAAAGACTAGTTTAATAGAATTATTTGACAGAACCTGTAAGATAGGAATTATCTTTTCATTTTTTTATTTAGGGATATGACTGATATCTGAAGTAGGAATGGAAGAGGTGTGGGTGTTCTGTTCTTGTTAGCAATTCACTGCTCTTTATTTGAAATAATGCAGTTCTATTGACCACAGTAGTCAGTAGAAGTGAAAACCTGAAGTCAGTATTTTGTTTTTAAAAATTAAATGCTGCAAGTTGTGATCATGTATCACCACAGTTATCTGAAAATGTTTGTTTCTGACACCTTGTGGTTGAGCCCAAGAGCAGCAGCAATAAGAGAAATTTCATTAGAGAGGCTGAATCTGTGTTTTTCCTTGCTGCTTTTCTAGCTCTACTCCGGAAGTGCAGCCTTGTCGTGTGACAATGTATTGGCCAAGTTGTGTACACTACACCTCTCAAGATGATAAAATTAATTGAAGCTCAGTGAATTTGCATTGAACTATGAAGGATCCTTCTAGGGTTCTGGAAATTCAGTTTTGTCACATGTATAGTACGTCCTTAACTATTGGATTTATGGACCATAAGAAATAAAGCTGCCTTTTCCCAAGCATTTATTTTTCCTGCATAAGCATTTTTATTGTTCATCCCTTATTGAGAACTATTGAAAACAGGTGGGTTTTATAAAACATTTTTACAGTTAAAGCTTTGAAGGATATTGTTCCTTGAGTTTGTCTTACTCTGAAATAGCTTTTTCTCAAATAGCTTGCTCATATCACATGGGACTGCTGTAGCTCCAAGCCCTGTCTTGGACCTGATGGGCCTGATTGGGACAACTTTCACTGAGAGTGACTGTCTGCAAGTATAAGCCTGTTCTTGCATGCAGAAGGTATGCTTGTGGTTCTGGAAGTCTGTACTTCATGACAATGAGACTACCCTTAAAACTCAGGGTGAGAGCACAGTGAGAGCCAATCTACCAGCTGAGCATAGCTGAAGTCCTCTCAGTTTTAGTTTGGCTTATACTGGGAAAAGGGTATTTTCAAATGTCATCTATAATGATTTCCTCAGATCAGGTAAAATATCATTGGAGAATCCATTTATTACTGGTATAATTGTCTAAACTGAGATCCTCATCCATGTAGAAGCTTTGCATGAAGTTGACCTGGCCTGTGAATTTCAAATAACTTGTGTAGAATTCTTTTATGGACCTGAAGCCATTCCAGAGTTTTAAAGAAGAATAGGATTGTGGGATCTATGTTTCCTCCCTGCTAAGGATAGAAGACAGGCAAATGGACACATTTACTATCTGTGATTATTGGCTGAATTCTACAAAAAGCAGATTTTGTAGCTTGATAACAGCTCTGACTCAAAGCTGCATAACATGCATGTCTCTGTTTGTAATTATCTAATCCTGCTTAGGCTTGCTTCTCCTGAATACTGTTTGGTTTGGTTTTTTGTGTGTGGTGAGCATTTCCTGCAATACAGGACTAAATAGGGTTTTGGTGAGGTTATTTCCCATCCCAAGGTATGATGCTCCAACAAACAAATGTTTGGTAGTAATGGTTTACTCTTTTCAGACTTATTCTGCAGGTCATATTTTTCTTTAAACTTAATGAGGATTGTTGCTATCTCCTGGACTATACTCTTAAAAGAAGAAGGCTAGGTACTCTAAATATTTTAGGTACTTTAATAAAGCTGAATACTGTTGGCATCTGCTGCTCTTCTCCAAGAAGTATTTTTATTGGCCTGTTTGTTCCTGTTTTGTGTCTACTGATAGTAACAACTTCTGGTACCTGGAGGTCAGATACCTGCAGACATGTCAACATACCTCTGCGTCTCATGTTAGGGAATCAGCGTTAAACTGGATTAAACAGAGCAACTGGGCTCTGGAAACACTGACTGTTCTGCATGCTCGTGTCCATCTTAAGTTGGCAAACAGCGGTGAAAGGTGATTTAAACTGGGAGAAACCCACTTCAGAGGTATTTGTTCTGAAGAATTGTAAGCAGAGAGAGCAAACTTTGGCCTGAGGAGTGAAAGGTGATTTAAACTGGGAGAAACCCCCTTCAGAGGTATTTGCTTACAATTCTTCAGAACAGAGAGAGCAAACTTTGGCCTGAGGAGTTTTTTGATCTACATGTCTTGAATTTTAAGTATACTGTTGATAATGTAATTCTGGAAACATAGAAATAGTCCAGTTACTTTTTAGTAATGTCAGGTCTTTATTAAAAGCTGAAGTATTTGCAGGATTTACCTTAATTAATAAATGACTGATAAAAAGTAAACTAAACCCAGTTTTAATAAAAAACACTGTGGGAATTGTCAAGATAAGTTCTGTGGTGGGTTGACCCTGGCTGGAGGCCAGGTGCCCACTAAGGCCACTCTGTCACTCCCCTCTTGAGCTGGATGGGGGAGAAAATACAAGGAAAGGCTTGTGGGTCAAGATAAGGATGGGGAGAGATCATTTCATCGATTACTGTCATGGGCAGAACAGACTCAGCTTGGGAAAGAAAAATAAATTTAAATTATTACCAATCAAAACAAAACAGAACTAAAAGTAAACCTTAAAACACCTTCCTCCTAGCCTTCCCTTCTTCCCAGACTCAGCTTTGATCCCAATTTCTCCATCTGTTTCCCCCACTAGTGGTACAGTGGCCCAGGGAATGGGGTTTGCAGTCATTTTATCACAGTTGTCTCTGCTGCTCCTTCCTCCTCAAAGGGAGGACTCCTCACACTCTGCCTCTGCTCCAGCATGGGGTCCCTCCCACGGGAGACAGTCCTCCACAGACTTCTCCAATGTGAGTCCTTCCTACGGGCTGCAGTTCTTCACAAACTGCTCCAGCGTGGGTCCCTTCCACAGTGTCATAAGCCCTTCCAGCAAACCTGCTCCAGCCTGGGCTCCTCTTTCCATGTGTACTGCCAGGAGCCTGCTCCAGCGTGGACTTCTCACAGCCTCTTTTGGGCATACCCCTGCTCCAGCATGGGGCCCTCCCTGTGCTGCAGGTGGGTCTCTGCTCCACCATGACCCTCCATGGCTTCAGGGGTGCAGCCGGCCTCACCATGGTCTGTATCCTGGGCTGACAGGGAATCTCTGCTCTGGCTCCTGGAACACCTCCTCCCCCTCCTTTTCCACTGACCTGGGTGTCTGCAGAGCTGTTCACTTCTGGCAGTTTCTCACAGAGGCCATCCCTGAATCCTGAGTCCCACTCCCCCACTTCACCTTCCCCCCACCCCAAACTTTGCCATGCAACCCAGTACAAGTTAGAGAAACGTAATAATAAGATGCAATTCTCGCTTCTTGTGCAAATCAAAACCAGTTAAAGGTGGAAAATGACAGCCTAAACAGATACCACAGTGTTTTCCCAGTGTGGGCAGGAATTCAGAAATTTTTCCAAGCAGTCATTCAGACTTCTTGCCATGAAAAAATCAAGGGAAATATTTTGCTTGTTTTTAACAGCAAATCACCGAAATTCCTTGTTTGCTGGTTAATTATGCCCTCTGCTAGAGGGTTCATGCATCAAGGCTTGCTTTTGTCATGAGTTTTCTGTTCGTGTTCCTGTGCAAATCATCTGCATCAGGCACAAGACCCAGAAGCTGAAGCAGTCTGTCTAGGTTGTTTAAGTTCTCTATTATTTGGGCTAACAGTAGTCTGTGTTAAGCCTTGATAACAAGTTATTGTCATTTCCAGGGATTTGTTTATTCAGGTACACAGTTGACCAATACATCATTGACTAGTAATCATGGTTGCTCCTCTTTTTTTTAATATGGTTTTGCCTGAAGATGAGGATGGTGATATGTGCCTGCCATGGACCCCACTATTTACAAATAAGAGACAGTGCTCTAACTTATTAGTACACTTTTTCTGAAGCAGATCTGCTATGCAGTCAGAATAGTTACAGGGAACACTTTGAGTTCATTGCAATAGTTTTCACTTCTACACAAGTGCCTTTGGATAGCTTTTAGTGTGAGTGGTGTTGCAGAGCTCCTAAAGGATATGTGGACTGTGAGGCGACTGAAATTAATCCTCGCAATTATTGGCATATAATAACCTGGTTACAGTTTAGAGAGGTCTAGTTAAAGATTGCTCTCTTTCTTTAATGAAATTGTTGGAATCTTTGACTCAAAAGAAACATGGGCATATAGATTCTTCATTTTAAAAATAAAATTTGACGATGGAATGTGAAGAGCCCTTGGGACTGCTTCTAAGTGAGTTTGGAAACTGGGTGGGGAATGCTTGACATTAGGTCTACACTATAAACCATTATGAAGTGAGATTGTAGATGGAACTTGCAATGCTTCTTTAAGACTTCTGACTCAAATATAAGTAGTAATTGAAAGAAGATAGGTATATTGTAACATACCCAAACAGTGCATATAATTTGCCAGCACATGTGTAGTTACTTTTTTTTTTTGACAAAAAGAGGTTGGGAGGAGGAAACCTCAGAGATGAGATCTGACACTTCTGCCTTGCTGGCCCTAGGTGGCATAAGGTTTTCTATAAGCAAATGTTTCTTCTGTTTTAATTCAGCTGTGCACTGTCTTTCCTACCTGCCACAGTACTTCTCTCCATTCCAGATGTAGCAAGTTAGTTAGTGGTGTTTGATGGAAAGCCATTCCAGAACCCTCATCTAAGGTGTGGGTGTGGGTGTGAGAGATGTTAGCTCAAGGTCATCAGGACTCTCATTGCCTCTTGCTTAGGTAGAAGGGAAATTACTGGCCTAGTCATAGCCAAGACCCAGGAAATACAGTTAGTATTGGTTTTGAACAGGTGGGGAAAAATAATCTGTTATATAATCTTGACAGTAGAAGTTGCGTTCACAATGCCTACCAGTTCTCAAGGTGTTTTTAATTGTTTTGAAATCATTGCAGTCGTATGCATTTTGACAAACTTTGGATCTTTGGAATTTTGTGGAGAATTTGAGCCTCTTTTTTTCAATATTTGTTGCTGCAGAATTGAAATGACCATGCATACAAGAACTTAAAATCTGATATGTCATATGGGATTAAATTTGAAATTTAGTGTTTTCTACTGTATCCTATGAAAAATTGATAGTCCTGAGCAGTGCAAGGAGGAGACCATTACATGAAAACTTTGAGTGGGTGTCATATTGATTGGAGGCAGCTAAGAGGAGGGATCTAGAGTGTATCGTGTGCATCTAAACTGACCATGGATTGTCAGCGTGGCCGAGTGTATAGCTGGAGGCAGGGGAAAGGCTACTGTACATCAGGGAAAGTATTTTTGATAAAAGAATGCTTGAACCTGTGAAAAAGACCCTATTCAGAGAGCCAGAATGGCAATGTTGATTTAAGCGAGAACATCTGTAAGAAATTGCTATTAGAGTACTTGGAGAAAGTGGGAACTCTACCTTCCATGTAGACTTCCTTAAAGACTGTTATGTTCAGGACTGTGAAACTGGAAACGGGTCTTGTCTCCCAGAGGTAGAACAGATGTTCTGGGCGGATGTGCTTACTCTGTGTGTGCTTCTGGGGAGTCATCCTTGGTTCCTCTACAAATTTTGGAGAGATAAATTAGTCATGGGGCCAGGGGGAAGGCTAAAACTTCAAAGCTGTAATGCTTGATCACAGGAATGAAGTTTTAAAATTATCTTCCAGGCCTGACAGCAGCAGTAGGGGTTCTGTGTTAAAGCAAGAGGTCTTTAAACTGTTACAGTGGTGCTGGCCTTTCTCTGTAACATGGGGGGAAAAGTAACTTTCTAGGTTAAAATGCCTAAAAAATTCTGGCAGTCATGCTTGTTATTTTGTTATCTACCTGTTGGGCCTTACATTTGTGCCTAGGGAAATGTGGTGGCATGACTACTCTGTATGCCTTTGCTCACGGGAGAAGGCAACTTGGAAGGAGCCAGGCCATCTTTTTCCTGATACTGCCTGTACAGCCTCCACATGCCTGAAGTCAGTCAACTAGTTTCCACTGTTCTTGGAAAATGCGAGTGGCTCTTCTACTCCTGGGGGTAGATCACCCCCATTAGCCTCATTTTAAGCACCCAGTGATGTGAAACATTACATTCCTGGTAGAACAGGACTGCTCACAAATTCAGTACAGGGCCGTAAGGAAAGAGCTGTTATGAGGCACATCATCAGGCCTCTGTGCCTCTTGGTCTTCCCTACTATGGGCTTTGCTTCCAAAAAAAAAAACCCACCCAGCTGTTTAATTAAATGCCAGGACTGTTGCCAAATTCCAGCATGATGTAACTAAAACATTCTCCATAGGCAAACTCTGGCTGAGCAGGCAGTGTTAATGAGAAACCTGATGCAACCTGGGGATCGTGTTCTCTCAGGGTGTTCTTCCAGTTCGAACAGAGACTGAAAGGGGATGAACAGACAAGGAGTAAACAAGCTCATCTGCAGTTTTGTACAGCTTTCAGTGAACTCAGTTTCTTCCTCCTGCCTGTGCAGAAGTAGTAACTAGCCATTTACAAGCATACAGCTCAGTCATACATCAGTTGTTGATACTTTTGTGGATTTTGACAATGCTGTCATGAAAGTCACTCTGGTTCAGTGTACTGTATCAGTGCAGACTTGTTAGATGAAGAGTGACATGACCACCTACTTTATCCCCTGATTTTTACAACTTTTTGAAGGACTAAATAATTGTGGAAGATAACACATGTATCATGACCCTACATTCCTTTGCAGGGATCCTGTTAAATGTCACTTGGCAGTTTGTTTTACCCACTGTGGTGGGTACTTGATCAACTTGCAGACTGGTTTTTATTCTCTGTTTCTCTTTTTCAGTGAAAATTAGAAGATTAACTGCTTTCTCTTGCCAGCAAAAGGAGAGAAAGCTTTCCCTTGGCTCTTCCAGAATTGAAACGTGGGTTGGGTGGGTTGGTTCCTGCTGTTGGACTGCAGCAATAAAATAAAATACCAGTCCTCCAGAGCTTGTCGTCTTGTGTGTTAATGAGTCATATAAATACAGAAAGACAGATTTAAGCGAACAATTAGTACTTAATACTAGTTGCCTTGATAGATGTTTGCCAACCTAGTGGCAGATTGCTTAAGTCATTGACAACTTCAGCTGCGGGACTCAAAGTTAAGGTAGCTTTGCAGGGATTCCATGAGTTTGAAGGGCACCTTGGGAAAGTGCCTGTGGCCTATGGAAGTCACTAGGGTGTAGCTGGAATTGAAGGCTGTGGAAAAAACAGCTATTTGGTTGGTTTGTTTCAGTGGACCGACAGGCAGGATGGCTGCAGTAAACCATGAATTAGTCTGAATCAACCAGACATAATTCCCTTGTGTGAAGTACTGCCTGGAGATAGTTTTCATTGTGTTGATTTTTAAAATGAACAGTACAAGCAATGTGAGTTCATGCACCACTGGGGAAAAAAAAAGTATTATGGCCTATTTTGGAAAGGGAGACTGCCAAAATGCTTTAAGGAAGGCTAGTCCTCACTATTGTAAGCCAGTGGAATGGGGTCATGAAAGCTGAGGTTAAGATTATCCCTCTGAAATAAGGACATTTTTACATAGTGAAAGGTCATCCTGGTGGCAGATCAAGCTTTACATAGTGGATTCCTCAGAAAACATTCCTTTTCAAAGAGGTATTTACTGATAGGTGTTGCATGGCTTTAAGGAGAAAGAAAAATGACAAAGGCATGACAGTTCTCCTTTCTGGGAGTGGTGTGCTTTTCTTCAGAGGCAGATATGATAACTGTGCCAAAAAGGTGTCTGCTGTCAGACATTGTCTCCAAGCTCTGGCTGACAGACAGACCTTTCTGTCTGACCCAGTCCAGTGGACGCAGCTCGGTTTCTGAATCTTCCTTCATGTGCCAAAACCACTCTGGCAAAGGATCGTCAATGGTTGTGTATGTTTTAAAAAGTTTTAGATATTATGTTAAAATGGATTCGTTCAGTTGCGAGAACTTATTTTCCAAAAGTATTTGTCATTAACCAGATAACTGTCTCTATGGCTTCAGGTTTTATGGTGATACTTTGTGAAGCTGGATTTTACTAATGTATGTCAAATTAGACTCTGTTTCATTACAATAAAAAGCGTGAGTATTACAAAGGAAAAAGCCAAGGAGCATCGCACCTTAAGAAGTAACAAGTAAGAAAGCCTGCTGCGAGCTGTTCACTGACATAAAAAACACAAATGAATTTCAAAGAAGCAAGACTGGTGTTGCATTGTATGACTTCTGAAGTGACCTTAACGATGGAAACACCACTACATTTCTTCTTGATTGTGTGCATCTGCATGTATGCATTTATATGCAGAAATAAAACTCAGCGAGGGACTTTCAAGTCGGCATGGATGAATTACTAGATATGCTATGCTGATGTCTTGTGTGAAAATGGTTGCAGAGGGAACCTTTCTAGAAGTGGTGGTTCTGTCTAAAACTCTTCTCAGTTATTTTCCTACGATGACTCCCTTTTGCTAGACTTTGATCTATTTCTGAGGTGTAGTATGATAACTCCATTAGTTCCACACTTAGAAGCATAGGCATAGGGTTTTGGGGGGTGTTTTTTGATTTTTTTTTTAAAATATTGTTTATATCCCCTCACCACTGCTACTCAGCATTTTACATATATTCCTACTTGTTTTCTGATGTAGATGTAGGATAAGTTTCTCTTGCATTCTTCACTTGCCTTCCCCTACAGACTGTCACTGCTTATGTTTCAAGCAAATAACATCTAATGAAGCTTGTCATTGCCTTTTGTCAAAAGAAGCAGCAGACAATGAAAAAACAGGTGTGGATGACTTTTAAGTATTGTTGCCTTCTCTCAAGTCCTGTGGTAGCACATTTAAGACAAACATGCAGTTCTTGGCTCAAGTAGAAAAATCAGCATGTTTTGTTTAAAATGCTGCTGGAGCTGGCTTGAGCTATGGCAGAGGCACATACTGTACAAGAACACAGCCGGCTCCATTTGTGTTTGAGAGTATTGCTTACCACCGGTGCAGGTGAGCTGAAGGAGGGGTAATAGTGACCTGGTCTGAGTACTTGGTGTGCTCCCTGGACAGAATGTGAGGGCTTTGATTGTTCCAGGCTGGTGTGGGACTATGATGGTGTTCCTGCTGCTGTAGGGCTTGTACCTATGTTTAGAAAAATGTTAGACTTAGATTTCATTTGATGAAGGTAAGAGGAGTACCTGAAAAAAATAGTTGATAATGTTTAAGTGAGAAATTGCTGCTTGAGTATGTTGTATAGTTTTGGAGAAGTAAATGGGTGCTTGCGTTTCAGCATTAATACATATCTCATTGGCAACTGTTCCCTGATACATAGAATTATTTTTGCATTTCAATTCTATAATAACTTGCACCACGTACTAATGAACTGGTAAAAGAGTATTTTGAAACCTTCTGAAGGCCCTTTCCATATTAAAACAATGGTTTAGCTCATAGACTTTTCACTGAATGTAGTGCTGAATATCAGGGTGGAGAATGAGATAAATCGGCAAAACTTCTGACTGGGCGGGATAAGCAGTATTGCTGCTTCTTGTCACACTGCAGATGGTTTCTGAAGCCTAAATTTTAAGAGGAGTAAGTCAGGTTCTTGGCATAACATGCAGCATTTCTCAAACTAATTTTATAGTGGCATTTAGTTAAAACACATGTTAGGGAAAAAACCTCATATGAGCAGTTAGCAGCTCTCCTAAGTGTAGTTAGCAAAGGATAAGCTGTCCTTTTAAAAGGATATTGTGGAAATGAACACTGGAGCAAGCTTCCTGCACCTGTGTCTCTTTGACATCAGCTATGTTTTGATCTGGTATGCAGCCATGGGCATATGAAGACCAGAGAGACGCAGGTGTTTCCCTCTGGCTCATGTAAACTATATGCTTCCCTGCAAATAAAATGCAGCTTGTTATTGCCTACAACTACAAAAGTAGATGCTTACTAGTTAAGGAAGTGCTTAGGTATGAATGGTGCCAAATGGCACTAGACAAGATTTTTCAAAAAGGAGGGAGTGGGAGGAAATGCACAACTGTCATCAATTCCCAGGACAACTTCTCTGTTCCATGTTCTACTTTTTTGCATACAAAAAGTCCAGACTCGCTTTGTCTACTAGCAAAAACTTACATGACTGTAAATTTTACTAAACTTAGTTGCTAGAAATCATTAGACAGGTTGGAACAAATGCAGGAAGATACCAAATACATCCCAAATGGCTGAATTGTCAGACATCTCTCCTCCACGCTTGAAAGTCGCATTGAGACTGTTTCTTGTCAGACAGAATGTGGTCAAGCAGTTGGAATAGTTCTCACAAAAGTGAGTTATCAATGATGACTGCTTTCAGCAAAATGAAGCTGAGCAGAGACACCAAAGGAACTGGAAAATGTTGGGTTGTATTTTGTTCAGTGACACTGGGTGCTCTGGCCTAACAGGTCTGCAGTAAAGGCTGCTGTTCTGGAGTCTGATGTCATTTGGTTCACCATGCCACGTCTTTCAAAGTCACAAGGAATAAGGTGCTAACCCTTGAATGGAGCCGGTTGAGCCGTCTCCATTGCACTACATAGGTAGTGTAGTCAGTTTCGGAATGATGCAAAAACCATTAAAATGAATAATTGAGTGGAAGTTTATGCAAGGAGAGAACCAGAAGGAGCTCACAGGTAGTGTGCTTGGACCTTAGCCTGTTGACCACAGAGTCTAGTCTGTGTTTTCCATTAGGCTCAGGCCAGTTGACAGCCCCATTTGGATTTCTACTTTCATTCCCATGCTACCAACCCTTTGATTCTTGACAGCTTTTTTTTTTTTTTGAGATAATGAACAGTTTCTTCTGTGCTTTTTGCTGTTACTTTGCCATAAGCAATTGTACCATTACATATGCCCTCTCTGAACTTTTAACAACTCCCTCAGTTCTTACAAAGCTTAACAATGTCTTTTGTTAGATCACTTTACAGAATTTTTTTTTTATATTTCTTTGGTGTGGCTTTTGTTAGTTTTTACCAGTACTGCTTAATTATAATGTGTGATAAAGTGGGAATGAAGAAGCAGAGATGGTTTACTGAGGTTACACTGAATGTTTCAGGATGTCCACATGACATTGCAATAAGCGTGGTGAAGATCTGGTGTCAAAGGACAGGATCTCAGTGGAAGCATTGTGTCCTCCTCTGTCCCCCCTTCTGTACAGATGATGTGTTGGGTCATTAATGAATGAACACTGCAGGAATTGGTGTGGCACAGAGCAGGGCAGTAGGGAGCTGCAGACTGGCCCTGCTGTGGCATTGCTGTGGCAGGGACTGATGGCCATGGAGGGTTGAAATGATGTCCTGGTCTGTGGAGTGGAGTGGGAGCCAAGCATGAATAGACTGGGCTGACAGTGACTTGCAGGCCGTAACAGAAGAAACTTGAAACTTTTTCCTGGTATTCTTCTTTGTTCCCAGAAGCCATCCAGAGAAGAACATCCTGAGCTAGAGGTTGTTTGGACTGCCATGTGTCATGGCCACAAACACACCCACTGTATATAAATGTGGCTAACCCCTTTGGTGTCCTGGCAATTCCATAACTTTGCCAAAGGCTCTTGTGGTTTTACAGACCTAATCTACTTCTCTTTATCTTTTCTGGTTTTGTCTTAAATGCAAGCAGTCTAGGTTGGTTTAAATTGAACTGTGGGAGCTACTCTGGGTGTGTTAAACTGAGGTTAAGCAGTTGCTGTCCTTGCCCTTCTTCCAGCTGCTTATCTTGGCTCTGGCTATTAGTGGTGGTCCTGTTGTTTCTGCTCTCAGTACTTCTGCTGCAGATGTATCCTAGCTTCGATAGTTTTTTTTCTTTCCCCTAATGAGGTGCTAATACTGAATACTTCAAGTATGATTTATCACACCTAAAACCAGAATTATTTCTTGTCTCTACTGCAGGAAAGGAAGAGGACAGAAGCATGCCTTTTCACAAAGATATTGGATAAAACACTTTTGAAAGCAATTCCATTTGGAAATTCTTTCAGAATTCCTCAGTTCAGTCTGAACTTCAAATACATGTCAGAAGGGATTTTTTTCTTTTTTTTAAGCCTCAAACTAACAAAACAGTCTTTATATGCCAGTAGCATGCATACTACTCAATAGTGAGAATGAAAAAAAGAAATCAAAATGGATTACTAATTAATCAACAGCGTAGACATTAGCTACCTTTTGGGTTTGCCTTTAATGTGTCCTTCCCCCACTGAATACCTGTATGGCTTATAAATAACAGTGCTGCAGTGAAGTCTGTAGAGCAGGCTATAAAAAGTGTCCTTTGTCTTTTTGTTGCTACTCTGTTGGGATAACTTGGAGTATGCTATGCATGAAATAGATGAGGAAATTCTAATGTCTTCTGTCTGATATTTAACTCTGCTGAGAGTTTGCATGCTGTGTTTGTGTTCTCTGAAAGGAAGGTTTATGTGGAAAACAGCTGAAATACAAACAGTGCTGCAGAAGAAAAAAAAATACTGAATTGGCACTGAAAGCTACATTTCTATTGAGAATTGTTATCTTGCTTGTATTCATATTCTGGGGATAAATGAGCATCTCTTTTTGGGTAAAAATCTATTCACGATGTTCAGGCAGTGACTGCAACAGCAAATTGTAGTGTGTATGGTCTCTGTATGGCATAAAACCAGAATTGGATTACGTTATCCAATTGAAAACACAGTTTTCAATAGGAATAATGGAATTATATATATTATAACAAAATACCTGCTAAAACTGTTTTAAAAAAAAAAAAGCCAGTCAGGGACTGATGTTTTGGTTTTGTCTTATTTTGCGTGCTGATGTTGCCAGACATCCGGTGGTTAGTGCAACATTAGAACTTCTTTAGGTGTCTTCCTCCTTTTTCTGATTTATGTGAAATTCGAAGTTGATTGTCAAATGTACAGTGTGAAGCCTTAGTTTGATTAAATTTTCTTTTGTAAGCACTGTTTCTTTCATATTCTTTATTGGTTTTGTTTGGTTATGTGTGCTGATGATTTTGGTCTCTGCACATGCTAGTACGTGGCTTGTAACTTTCACAAACTTAATGGTCAGTAGGAAGAATATAGACATAGAATCACAGAATGGTTTGGGTTGGAAGGGACCTTAAAAGACCATCTAGTTCCAACCCCCCTGCCATGGGCAGGGACACCTTCCACTAGACCAGGTTGCTCAAAGCCACATCCAGCCTGGCCTTGAACACTTCCAGGGATGGGGCATCCACAGCTTCTCTGGGCAACCTGTGCCAGTGCTTCAGTACCCTCCCCGTGCAGAACTTCTTCCTGATATCTAATCTAAACCTCCCCACTTTCCATTTAAACCCGTTTACCCCTTGTCCTGTTGCTACAGGCGATGTATTTCTCAAGTGTACAGATTGCCTCCTTTTAATTGCCTTTAAGGTGCTATTTTGTTTCACTATATGCCTTTTTTACAAATCTGTTTTATTTATTGTTCAAAATCCTAATTTTTTCCAGGTCTCCTTTTAATTGCATCCTTGAGTCAGCCACTTCCCTTTCCCCTTCTCCCCCCATTATATCCATCAGTGAAGAAAAGCTGGAAGTGACTGTGCTTATCTAAAGGAGTAAAGTGATCCTTGTCTGTTTTTTCCTTAGCTGTCAGATTCCTTTGTTCTTCTTCACTTAAAGTGGTCTTAGACTTTCAGATCTGTATTGCCATGTGAAATGCTTTGGTATTTACATACGCTGTGAAAAGCAATGCGAGAGTACTTTGTTTCAATGCTGTCATGGTAAAGGTACTCACTTCCTCAACTCTACTGTTGACTCTGATTTAACCAGCTGTAAACATTCAAACTGAGAATTTGTGAGCAATTGTGTGGCTGCTTACTGTGGTGTTATTATGTACTGTACCAAAGAGCTGCTCCCCCAGCGCTGTCACAGCAGCCACCTCCAGCTGCAGATGTCTTCTGCTGCCACTCTACCCGATCTAGCAGTCATGCAGTTATACAAAGAAACTTTAATTTGCTTATCCAGTTCAGGACTAAGATGAAGGCAAAAGGAGTTACTCTTTTTAATCAGGTCTGCCATCTATGGTATACCTTGTTGTGCCACCATAGTGTTAGACCAGGAAAGTAAAACACCTTTAGTAGAAACTTTTGTGTGAGTATTTTCAACGTGGTACCTACATTTTCTTAGATTTCAGGTAACAGCACCAGAAGTAGGATGTGGGAGAAGTTTTGGAGATCTATTACCTGACTTAAGCACATGCAGAAGCTCCTATTTAAGTGGAAAGACTTCTACAAAATCTAGACTTCAGTTGAGATTGACAGATGTCATACCAATTGCCTTCAAGCTCTGTGCTACTGCTGTGCTTGTTTGGGTAAATTGGAGAATTTGCCTTCACTTGTCAAACTTTCTCAAGTGGTGTTCTTCAGACTAGTCCTGCTAAGAACCAAGTCCACAATGGGAGATTAAGAGCAGGGACCAGTGAAAGCTCAGCCAGCCAGGGAAAGGTCTGGAGACGTTAACTAACAGTAGTGTGTAGTAAGAGTTCATACAATCATAGAATCACAGAATGGTTTGGGTTGGAAGGGACCTTAAAGCCCATCCAGTTCCAACCCCCCTGCCATGGGCAGAGACACCTTCCAGTAGACCAGGTTGCTCAAAGCCTCATCCAGCCTGGTTCAGTAGAAGAGATAAGTCAGCTATTGAAAAGGGGTTGAGAGCTTAGAAGTGGGGCCAAGACTTGCTTTGGATCTTCCTCAGGGATGAGCAAGTGGAGTTGTGCCTGACTGGGTAATTTTGATTTTAGACTTCCTGGTGTGACTGGGGACTAAATGCTGTATTCAAGAAAAGGTTCTGTGTGCCCTGTAGCTACATCTTGAAGTGCTGAGTAAAATTCCACCTGTGAGATTGGTGATGACTTATAAGCAGGATAGCTGGGCCTTGATACCAGAGCATTCATGACCACTTTAAACAGTGAACACACGTCTGTTCGTGCAGCAGTAACAGGCACTTTGCGTTTTAGCACGTGTATTGGATACAGTTCTAAGAAATCAATTAAAATTATAATTCAGAATATTGTGGCTTTTGTTCTTTGAGTGAAAGGAGCAGTAAAACAGTATGTTACGATCTAATGAAATTCAAACCTGTACCACATGCCTGACGTGTTCCAGTGGAACCGTAGGTTCTGCAGCCACTTCAGAATCTATACTAAAGTTTATCCTCTCAGGCTACCTCCACCTACTCTTTCATGTGGTAAGATGCAAATGAAGCCTCTACTGATTTATGGTTGTTATCGAACTGAACAGCTGTTGCCTTCTCTGAATATAAAGGATTAGAATTGTATTTAATCTTCAGCAGAGTTTGGGGAAAAGCAAATCTGGAGCAGTCGTTAGTGGAGAACTGGGCAATGAAGTGATGTTTTCAGAGATAGTATAAAGCCAAAAAAAGGGATTTTTTTCTTCTGACTCAATTTTGTTGATTAATTTCTTGTGTTGGTTTAATAATTATTTTTGGCTGTCAGATTAGACTAGTAGAGTTAAAGTTAAGTAATACATACTAAGGAAGCATTGTTTCTGACCAAACTTTAGAACAGCATATCTTGAGTAAATATCCCTTGTAACACATTTTGGTGATTGGAAGACAGTTTTTAATGAGAAGCCTCATATTAGGTGAATGAAAAAGTTTCTAAGAAAATTCTGTGACTAATAGGAAGGGCAAAATTTTATTTCTCTGTAGAAGACTACAGAGCAGGAACTGCTTTTGGAGTACAGGCTAAGCCATTTCAGTGAAAGGTGGTATTTTAAGACTCAGTCATGAGAAATGCTAGTTGTCTTCGGTAATAAAGAAGATGTTACAGATTTCTCATTGTATTTTCTCACTATGAGTTCAAGTAAGAAATGTACTTGCATTCTTTCTTTCTCAGGCAGCATTAGTTTAAGTAATATTTACCTCCTAGACTAAATTGTGCTTGGGCTTTTTACTAGTGTTTGAAATGTAGAGCTTAACACTTGGAGTGGGTGCAAAGTTTGGCTGCAAATTAGCATTGCCTTCTGGCATGCAGGCTGCTTAGCAGGCTTCAGAGAGGGGCTTGGTACTAGAGTAGTTTATGACACGTTATTACTACTTTATAAACTCAGCAGTAGTATGTGCTGTTCATCACTCTGTATTGTGAAATGCTTTTATAAGCAGAGATGTACACCCTTGATAAATGACGGTGACTTTAGTAGTCTCATTTAGCAGTTGATGGTTAACAAGCCTCATCAGTCAGGGTTCAAATCCTCTAGAAAAGGGATCAATATCATCACCTGTTACATGGGGGAGGCAAAGGTATAGGAGTAAGATGGGTTACTTGGCATAACTAAAATATGTGCCCTGCCCCTTTTTAGTCATTGAGTCCACTTGAAGACCTCATTAAATAACGTCTTTAGGCATTCTGAAACCACAGTGAGTTATTTGGCACCAAGGTGTGAGCTAAAGATGCCACAACTACAAACCCCGTAGGCTTCCAGCGTAGCACAGCAATTGGAATCCGTGTCTATACAAACAATCTTAAGGTTTACGTTTTTAATCTAGCCATTCTGAATAGGCTTGCCTTGCTAGCAATAAACACTGGTAGACAGTTCTGAAAAATTCAATCCCACTGATGTATTTTTATGCACTTTTTTCAAGCCTTTTGCACTGTAGTGGATAAGCCGTTGTGTCATACTAGATGCAGAACTTCCACAGTCATACGTACATCAGAATTAAACCAATCCTTATTGCTCTCGGTATTGCAACTTTACCTTTGAAGTGGCTTGTTGAATCTTGTAACACTGATTTTAAAAAGGCAATACTAAGAGGCTGTCTGTCAAGGCTTTGCTATGCTGTGGCTGGGGGGGCTCAGCTTTGCCTGTCAGTGGGGCCATTGGCTGGACCTAGCTGGAACGGACTGTGTCCGGCACGGGGCAGCCCCAGCTGCTCTGCACAGGAGCTGCCCCTGCAACTCACCAGGGACAACACCTGGGCACCTGCACCCCATACAAATTCCTAAAATATATTAAAAATAAAAAGTAATGTAAAAATGCTTGTAGAGGTGGTACATTTGAAATTTTTTAAGATTTTGCTCCAAAGTGCCAGTGCTACCACATATCTGCAAACTCTTCAATCTTCAATATGCTTCCTGTGAAATGTTCAGCTTATTTCCTTTCCTCGGGGTTGGAGTTTGTGCAGATTGATGTTTGTTTTATCACATCCTGACAAATGTTGGGTGGAACGAAGTTTGTTTTATTGGTACGTGATTTTTTTTTTTTTAAATCAAATTAAACCTCTAGAGAACCCTACTCAGAAGGTTCTAGAGCAGAAGGACAAGGTGCATTTGTAAATCAACGTATAACCCATCCTGAAAGGAGTTCAGTCAGTGACAATGCTTATAGATGGGTAACTTCAGTGTTAAATCAGTGGCAGTTTGCACAGCAGTTAAGAGTTGATAAATGGAAACCAGTTTTATGACATATAATTTCCATTGGTAGAAATGTGAAGTCCAAGGAGAATGATTGTCCAAAGTATGTAGTCCAATTTTGCTTTTACTTTGGATAACTGAATTGATATATTGCATCTTCAAAGGATGCCATATATTCTCAAAGCCTAATTATCACAGTGGGCTGCTGATTTCCATAGGAATAGTTAGAAACACGCTAAGAGTCTGTGGTCTCTGGAGGTGCAGATTGTAAAGAGATACATTTGAGGTTTTGAAGACTTGGACCAGCGTAATGTGTGTCATGGAAACAGGAGAATGAAAACAGATTTTTCTTTCCTCTTGAATGATGTCTGATGTTTTGAGGTTTGGATTGTTTGTTTTCTGGATCTCTTCTTGATGTAGTTGGCATATATTTGATTAAAAACTAATCCTGTCTGAAGATATAAAAGAGAAAGTAATAATCATCTGGTAGAAAAGTCATATGTATATGCCCTTTTATGCTGAGAAGTTGAATTTGACTAACGTGATTTGTATAATTGATGACTTGAGTAAACTATTTTTTCAGACTTCTTTACATCAGAGTCATTGCAACATAATATTTTTTGACAATTAAATATTAACAGCTCTTTATTCTAGACTTTACTGCTTTTTGCTCTTTTTTCCTGAATTATTATATTTTGCTATTATTACATTATGCTATTCCAGAGCAAAGTGAGAGGGACTCGCTGCCAGGACATGCCTTCATCTATCGCATAGGTCAGTGAGCCTCATGTATCTTATGACTCGCATCACATAATTCATGTAGCCTCTGTTTAGGCTGGCTGCCTGTGCAGTAACAATGAGGAAAATAACAAAATGCAATGGAAGGGGTGACACTCATGGAGTCAGATACACTGTAATAGGATAGGCTTTGCATATGTGCCTCTAAAACCAGGGGTTTTTTTAGTCTTGGACACTTAGACACGTAAGTTGAAATTGCATTTCTTCTGTCCGGACTGACCTGTAGTGTCTTTGAGCAGTCAGTGTGACTGGCAAAATCCAAAGTTTGCTTTTCACCAGTTCATGCTGCTTCCTTCCCGTGTTTATCAAATGCTTCAGTTTAGCTGAGATGCCTTGTATGTGTTTAGTCTTACTTCTGTCCTGCAAGTTTTTAACAACCTGAAATACATTGATAGAGGTGTTCAGAGAAATACTGTTCTGCTTTTGAAATTTAAAAAAAAAAAGAAAAATTAAAATCCACCAAACCCCCAAACCTCATAACTAGATATACAAGCATCTGGGAAAAGTTATTGCATTTTTTTAGCAATACTGAAATATGGAGTAAGACCACCCAGTTCCATGCACAGCCGTCTAATCATGTTTTCATCATGTTTCATTGGATAGTCCATAGCATCTCTTTTATTAATAAAAGTGTTTGCATCCGCAGTTCTGCGATCAGAACAAACACTTTTATAAAACAAACAAGCCTAATGTTTTAGTCAATATAGCCATCTATGATAAAAAGAAATTGGATGCACTATTTTAATAGTCATCACTCAAAGAGACCAGGTAGATTTAATAGCCCTACAGCCTGATTAAGTATGAAGACATCTATGACTAAAAAGATTCCTTGGGCTACAAAGAGCTGGAGACTGAGTCAGTGTTCGGGGAAGTATCTGTTACATGCTTTCCTTATTCCAATTTTCTTTCCAGCAGGATCAAAATAACATGTGTAGGAAATAACATGGTAGGTTAGATGGCTGGGATCTTGTTCCTATGGCTATTGTAAAGCTTTGGCATTAGTATACGGAAAAAAATATCCATACTCCTGCTTCTTCAGAAGCAGGTCAGAGACATGATTTAAATTGCAACTGTGTAGCTGTGTGATTCTTTGCAGGTGTAGTGAAGTCCATGTTACCTTCACTCCTGGTGTGAATTATGTTGTATTGCAGGAAAATTGCTTTCTTCCACCACATCTAACTGCTACCACAGTGTAGTTTGCTTTCCTTTGGATTGCTACTTCTGGCTTAAAAATAAAAAAAAAAAAACCCAAACCATTGAACGTGTGGAGGAAAGTAGACAATAACAAGTCATGGTAGTGAAACAATTGGCAGGTTTTTAATGTGTTTAAGCAGAGGATCAAATACAGTCATTACTTCTGTAGTCTTTGCAATATTGCCCTCTGTTTGGTCCTTCTAACTGTCATTGTGTTAGAACCCCTGTCGGGTTGTATTTACTTGTTAAGACTTTCTCAGTGAACTTTTCCAAATGGAGAGATGCACTGATCTCTGAAGGCCAGTGTTACGCTACACCTCAAGTTATCCTATGGCATTAGGGAAATCAGCAGTCTGAATTTACATGGCATATTAAGCAGATAATGCCCTGAGAAAAGAACTGCAGAAGAGCCCTGCCTCAGATGAGCGTGTGAGGCCTGGGAATTCATGCTACTTCCTGAATGTTTGGCAACACCTGTCCCATATACTAAATCATAATTTGCCTCTTTTCTTTGCCTTGTAACATGCTTCCTGAAAGTAGAATGTAGAATGTGGGCATCAAATATGGCTCGGCAAAAGGCTTCTCTATCAAGTCAGGTCTTTTCTGACTTGAGGACTAAATGGTGCCTCCTCTAACACAGAACTTCTGCTTAAAACATTTTTATTGAAATGTTCCTTATTGTTACAGACTTTTCTTGATGTGGTTATAAGAGTGCAGCCAGTTGGAAAGGCATTTGTATAATGAATTTTTCAGAGAAGTGCTGAAATTGTGGTGTGATTAACACAGCTTACTGGTCTACAAAATACTGTCCTCACAGAAGTACCTGAATTACAAGATTACAGAATTATTGAAATGGGAAGGGACCTCTGGATCATCTGGTCCAACACCAGTGCTTAATGCTGGGTCAACTAAAACCGGCTGCTCATGGCCATGTTCATTTGGGTTTTGAGCATCTTTGAGGATGGAGACTCTACAATGTCTCTATGAAACCTGTTCCAGTGTGTGAGCATAATCACAGTAAAATAAATAAATATTATGTTAAAATGTAATTTCTTAAATTTTGATCTGTGCCCAAGGTCTCTGGTCCTGACACTGGGCACCACTGAAAAGAGCCTGTCTCCCTCATCTTCACACACTTCCTTTGGGTATTTATATACACAAGCCTTCTCTTGCCCAGGCTGAACAGTCCCAGCTCTCTCAGCTTTTCCTTCTAAGAGAGTTGCTCCAGTCTCTCATGGCCCTTTTCTGGAGTCTTCAGTACGTCCTTATCTATCCTGTACTGGGGTAAAGTTAATGGCTTTGTTTTGCACTAAAAGAATAGATGTAGGGTATGCTAGTCTACTTAAAACATATTGACTAGCAGAAGCTACATCTATTCAAAACCCACTGCAAATCTAGTAGAAAGTATCTCCTGCTTCTCCACAAACCCCACACCCCCCCCCCATCATCTGAATGGATTGTTTCAGAATACACGGTGAAGAAGGCCTGTTTCAAGGCCATATACAGTAAGAGAAGACTCGAAGTATCATATTAAAAGTATAATTGCATGAAGAACTGGTATCTAACCAAAGCACTGACCACTATGGATTCTTTTTTCTTATTTTCCAGTTTTAACTTCTCACAAGAAGTAAACATGTTTTAAAGTTCAGCTAGATTTAAATGGTAAATATTAAAAACTTTTTAATAAAACTTTTTAATTAAACTTTTGTCTGGCATTTCAGTTTTTACGGAAGTGTGTAATTGTAAATAAGGTTATTGAATATACTGGCAATCAGCACCCTACAGTGGGTAAAATATTTTTGTTGTATTCTTGGAGGCTTGCTTGTATGTAGTGTAAATAGAAATATTATTGATGTTCATGGGGGAAGTATGTAGCTGCAGGAAGCATTTACTTTGTGAAAACAACCTATGCCACAGATGACCAGGTAGCTCTGCTGTTGTTTGTTTGGTATCACTGACTTCCTTTTCCCTCAAAGTGGTGTGGTGGGGTGTGTGTGTAGGTGTGGTGGTGGGTTGTTTTTTTTTTTTGGTTTGTTTTTTTTTTTTAGGAAATCCTGTTTATTTGCTTCGACTGAAAAAAAATTTGGAATGCTGATACTTCTTGGAAGTTTGTTTTATGCCTCTGCGCTTGCAATGCTTTGTACATGAGGAGTTGAGGGTAGTGGCAATACTATATAAATTTCGGTAGTGAAGGACTTTATTATCAGCTATTGCAGGTGTTTCTAGTTCTCTGGCCTCTTCCTGTGAAAGAGCATTTTATATTTATCCTTCTCTTTTCTCATTTGCCTTTCTTCTCCCACAACCCTAGTTGCCTTAGGAGGAGAGCTGTTTTGGGGCAGTCATTTCTATAAAGACCACAGTCTATTACTCCAACTCGTCACAGCTTGAGAGCAATGGAAATGATATTCTAAAGGCACTGCTGCTTGGGTTTGCTCAACTTCTTAAAGGAATGTAAAAAGCAGTTAGTGAATCACTGAAAATATACTTAATTTTTTTTTTTTTCCTCTTCACTCTACCCAACTACTAGCCTTAGCCATTTATTTTTTACTTCCTTCTGGCCTTTTTAATATCCTCTCACTCCACAATCATCTCTCAAATCAGAGCATGTTAACTTAAGCAACTTTATGTGGAGAATGATTCTCTAGGGCTGGCTGACGGATTAAGTGGCAGTACCTTGGTTGTGAAGCAACCTACGTTTGCACATTCTCCAGTCGTTTCCCATTAAAACTTAAATCCTTGTTCTGTTGTGGCACCTTTAAAAAGCAGACCTCCTCCTTACATCTAAATATTATGAAAACCAGGCACACTGTAACCCAGAACCCCAAGGAATGTTTGATTGAAATAACAGATCAGAAAAGTCTCTTGCTAACATTCCTGTGATTATGGGTTTAGTCAAGTGACAGAAACATGGTGTCAGCTAGCTTTCTGCATACAGCCTAATTTTGGTCCAAAAACTAATATAGCTGTTAAAGACTTCACCAATGTCGTGTTTGTGGGAGTAGATAACTTCTTAAAATATAATGATACTCATTATCTTTCCTCTCCCTAGAATTATCCCATGTATTGCTGATTGGTGGTTTAGGTTAACTTGTTGGGCTGGTGAACAGGAACGAACTCAAGCAGTGAAGAATAGGCATGGGGATACTCTATTCAAAGGGAAAGGGAAATGACTCATTCTTAGATCCTCACAGGCAAAAGAAGAGACAACTTTGTTTGGCTCCCTCTGCTCTTCTGTGGTATCTATTTGGGTTAATTTTTTCTTTGTTTTTGGATTTCTTCTGTTGGTAATTTGTAGCTGGTTTAACATCCTGAAAATGTGTCTGGGGGCACTGATGTAGGAACTGCAGGACAAAGTCTTAAGAAAGAAGAAAATAAACATCTATTGGTTCTGATTTACGGTTGGAAAAATGAAGAGTGAAGAACATCAACTGCAGGAGTTGTAAAATGGTGTATTGCAGCGAGCATGGTGTAGGAGGAAATGGCAGATACCTTGCTTTCATTTTCACATGACCAATATGAATGAGTTTAGATGGCTGTTTTAACATGTTTTGAATGTAACCCCTCATGATGATGCCGACCGCTGTCCATTTGTCCTGATCTGTGGTGTTTGAATGAGAAAATTTATCATTAAATTCTCCTACTGTTGTTAATCACAAACTTTTCATTTGCAATGGAGATAAGCAAGTATGTAATAAGAGTCATGACATGGGAAGCTGGCTGTAGCCTTACTACACATAAAGATGCACATGTTATAAGTTATAACACAGTTAACTCCTACCCCAGTGTGTACAAAATGAACATCATCTGCTTTAAACTTAGGTTAAAGCTTCCTGGAATTGTTCCAGGTTCTGATACGAAAGGTCTTTCTATTTCACTGTTGATACTCATATTTGTCCTCTTTTCCTCCCACCCTCTCCACCTCTTTCGCTCTTTGCAGGCAAAGGCAGCTCAAGCATCTCATCCGACGTGAGTTCAAGTACGGATCACACGCCCACCAAAGCCCAGAAGAATGCAGCTACCAGTGAAGGTAGGCAGCTGGTACTCATTACCAAAGTCTCAGGCCCCTCAGCGTATTCCTAGCTATTTTCAGAAAAGGAACCCTTCCTCCTCATCCCTCCCGTGTACAGTACCATCGCTGTACTAGAAATTAAAAAGCAGTTGTTCTTCATGTATGCAGTTTCCACTCCTACCTGCTGTAGTTTCTGATTTATGCTTGTGACGAAGGATTTAAGATTCTTCTGCAGAACAAAAATGTAGAAGGGTTTGAGGAATCTCACATGTTACTTTTTCAGCAAAGGCTTTTTATACTTAAGATTGAGTGTGATCTGATTTTGAACTTATTTTTGAAGAATATACTTAATGGAAGCTTTTGGGCATGCATTCTAGGTTAAATATCAGCCTCTTATTTTTATACTATAAAGACCATGAACATGAGAGTTGTTTGTGCTAAGTTTTCAAAAGTATGGCTATGGACATGAAGAGCTGATCAGATTTAATTAGATTGACACACCTCACCTTGAGTGTGGAGTTACTGGAGTATGGGATCATTTGGGACAAGATTTTTAATGTCTGGGGAAGGAGGTATTTTATGTGTCAGTATTAATACAATGTTGTAACTGGCCTATGAACAGAGAGATGCTGGTCCTTTCCTGCTGCCTTCTTACATGTGAGTAGATGTGCTTTGTTAAATGAAAGTATATTTGCTCTAGTTTTTGCAAGAGTGCCTTCAAAGGCTGAGAAGGCTATATCATTAAAGCTTTAGTTACTTTAGTGATGTAAGCTGAAAGGATTTTTAAAAATGATGATTTTATGTGCCTTAACTAACATTTCTGTTCATCTGTTATAGTAAGTTGGTTGTACTTGGTAATAATAATTATGATTTGCTAATTTCTTACACTTCTGTCATTACAAATTAAGTGACAAGCTCAGATTTCTCTCAAGTCTGGCTTTATTTCTTATGGTTAAAAGAAATCCTAGACTTTGAATAGTTCTAGTTTGGCAAGTCTGACTATGCCTGTAGAATCTGTACAGTAAAAGCAGCTCATGTAAGTAATAAATGACCATATAAATCACAAAAGTTTATTGTTAAGCATGCATAATCCCATATCAAGAATGAGGATCTGACACCTGTGAATCCTGAGAAATACTGGTTTAGAGTCTCTGCTTTTTAGTCTGGGCAATAAATCTAACAATAAATGGTTAATAAAGTTAAGTTGAATAGTAGACTTCATGTTTCTCTAAGCCTTAGATTCAAGAGTTTTGAGGTACCTGAAGGAGGTGAATTGCCAAGACACAAAATAAATTTAGGAAATGTATAAAAGCATTTTAACTTCTCTGTATGATAGCCAGGAAAAAAACCCCCAAGAAACCACAAAGGAATAGTGGAAACTCTGAAGTCAATTCTTAACAATTGCTTTAGATTTCTGTTTTACCTCAGTAAAGCATGGGGTTCTGTGTGTGTGGTTTGGGTGTTTTTTTTTTTTTCTTTTCAAATGAGATAATGCAAAAGAATCCTTTGCTAATGTCTAAGATCTATGTTCTTAATCTAGCCCATTGTAGAGCCAGTGAATATCAGTGTTGACCCTGAAGTCTTCAACACTGGTTTGCAGTTGATTAATTCATCAGTGAGGGAGGCTTAAATGCAGGCCAGGAGGTGCTATAGTAGAGATACGCTTTTTGTGAGGTTTTGGTGCGGATTCAGAGACAGTTCAGAGCAGTGTTCAGAGTTTTGTATCCTATACTTAGAGGCAATTTCAGATGTAAGCCTAGTTTTTTTTTTTGTGCCCTAGAAGAGTGTGATTTGACAAACACTTTGACAACAGCATTACTAGTCTTTTCCTCAGCCTGTGCTGCTACTACTTTCCTACCAAGTTATTCTGCTGAAGAGTTACTGATGTGGATCAGTTTAATATACGTTACCTTAATGTGGATTGCTGCAGAATCTGGCAGATATTTTGAATTTCAAAATCAGGGAGTATGAGTTCCATGAAGGCAAGTGAAAGCAGACACATGGAAGCGGTGTTGGGGAAAAACAGGGACTGCTGAAACCAGTGCTGTTACTGGAAGGCACATTTATCAGCCAGTGAGTGTCTGGATTTTTTTACTAATGCCTGTAGATTTGCACTGTAGGAGGATTCAGCTGAACAGAAAGACTCCCACCTTCTGCAAGACGAGTGGAGTTCTGTGCTTACGAGACTGAATGCTTTTTCACTGTTCAGTTATAGAGTAGTGCCTAGGGATCAGCTAAGAACAGGAGCCCAGTTGTGTTAGAGGCTGTGCAAACAGTGGTAGCTGTATCTTTTTGTTGGGGTGTTTACATAACATTTTATAGCTGTTAGTTAAACATACCTTTATAGCACTCCATGCTCTAGTATTTGCTTGTCATAATACAGTAGTAACTGCCCACCCCAAAGATTGGTAACTTCATCTTGCTCTTTGCTATAAGACTGGCTTATCACAGAATGCTCCAATTCTGCCCTTTGCTTTATCCCTGCCTTGTAAATTCATAGCACTGCATGCTGTCCTACAAATGAGCCACGTGTTGTGTGTGCTGAGATGTCTGCATCCTAGGTGTGGAGTGAAAGGACTGTAAAAGGTTGCAGGTGAAATTTTTCTTCACCTTCGCTGGCTTTTGAGATGATCTTAATTGAACAATTTGCAGATAGCTTCTTTGCATCCCTTGAATTTCTGTTGGCAGCTGAATTCCTGAGTGCCCAGCTCCATGAAGAACATAGAATTTGTGTTTGCAGCTGAAAGCCTTTCATGGCTCCTGCTTTCCAACTTTGCAAAGGGACTTACTACTTTCCAGTTCTGCACAGTGTGTCTTCTCTTCTGCTTCTGTAAGATAGGTGACAAAAACACTTGTTGAAGTTGAATCAATGAAATGCCTTGAAACAGCTAGAAAAGAAATCTGTGGGACTGGTTCGTATAATCTCTGTGGTACTCTACAGCAGAGAAGTGGTCATGTCAAGTACTTCTTGGGCAAGTATGGATTCCCAAGGGTTGCAAAGGTGTCAAGCAGTACTCCTGCTTGAAAGAGCAAACCATCTCAGAAAATATGTGAGAGCAGGTGTTATCTTGCCACCAGTTTGAACACTCACATGAACTACAGTCTTCAACTTGTCCACTGCAACCATGTTTCTCTATAGGATGGGTACAAGAAACGGGTAACAAGCTGCTTGAAATGGCTTATGTGATGTTCTGGTCGAGGCACGCTGTTAGGGCAACATCAGTTAAAAAGCTTGGTGGGAATGGGAGGTGCAGTTATGGTCAAAATGTGGTACCTCCTTCCTGTTGTAGATCATGAGCATCTGTAGAGTTGTAGAAGGAGATTTTATGTTTCAAAGAGACAAAATTTGTCACACTATTACATGCACGTGGGTGAACTGCACACCCTCTACCAGTGAAGAACGGGCAGTATACATCAGTATCCTTAGCTAAACCACCTTCACTCAGTGATGCACTGGAGAGGTAACTACTACCCTGTTTCTGTTGTGTAGGGGGATGCAGGCAGCAGCTGTCAGACCACGCAACTTCCTAAATTAAAACTTGAGCTACCAGTGATGCACAAGGGATGCAAAAGGTGAGGCCGTACTGGTGCAGAAACTGAAGTCCAGGCTGCAGTTAAGTGTCTGTCATTGTGGCTTTCACTTACTGTAATTCAGTGAAGGGCAGGTGACAAACCCCAGATGTCTGGTCCTCTCTGTATATCACAGGGTATGCTGTAGGGAATGTTTGTTTGGCCATAGCCTGGCTAGGAAGGAAGCATGGTAGACTGTGGGTGTGCAGTCACATTGATGCCTCCACACTGCTCTTCTGAGGATAGAGTTTTCTTCAGCTTTGAATATATGCTGCCTTTTACTACTTTTCCAGCCTCAGACATTGTCTGCAATTCTTTACCCCATCAATAAATTACTGTGCGAAACTTGAGAACGCCTGAGTTTTTGCTACCCCCCATTGCTCTTCTGGAAAGTGAAAGACTAAATGGATTTTTGTGGGCCATTTAAATGCAATTTGCTAGACACAATCTCAGCTGGAATATTATTGTCTAAAACTTGATTTAGGAGGTTAGACTGAATGTTTTTTGTATGGGCTTACCTTGATCAGGGAGCATTCTTCTAGAACTTACCTGCAGAGTGTGGAGTGTTGTGTCCAGGCTGAATGCTTCATATTAACTTGACTGGTTTTCAAATAACAAAATCAATACTGTTTGCACTTCATGTATGTGGCTGTTAAATGGTAATCCAGAGGCAGGTTTAAATTGAAAGCTTGTGTCTGAGCTCCATGTATGAGTTCTAATTTATTTCCCAGTGTCCATAAAACAGAATTGAATTATTAGGCCTGAAGCAAAACACTGTTTCAGCAGAGGGGCTCAGTGATGAAATACCTCTGAATATATCCTGCTAAATATAAATATTTTGAATTTTGTGGAAATGCAGTGAAGTCAGATGTTGTATTCTGCAGAAGTTAAAATTATGTCTGCTTTTGGTGATGCTGACTTTTAGGGGCCTTCAAAAAGCATGTCTTGAACTTGTTTTTTTCCTTCAGCAGTACTCTGAGAATTCTAGAGTGTAGCTTCTTCATGATGTTCATATAACTTAAATATACTTTAAAAAGACTATTCATGCATTAGTGCTGCGATGTATGCTTAGTGTGGAGATCAAATGCACTTGTTTTGGCAGTACCTGTTTGTGTGCATTTCAACAGAAGAGGTATTTCTTCTGAAGTTTAGAGGTGTACTAGGAAAGTCCTCTATTCTCACAGCTGTATCATCCTTTATATTTAACGATTCTATGATTATGGGAGAAGCAGGTCCTATAGCCTGGCTGGAACCATTACATTCATTAGGAACCATTCCCTCTATTTAATCACATTTGTGGGCAACTACATGAAAATGTAGCAAATATGTAATGCTTTTATTACTCATGTAAGAGTGTTATTTTATAGCCTGTGTAGGATGATGCCTGGATAAGGTGGATCAGGCCAGAAACAAACAACGCCCTCCACAAACCCCTAAGAACCAATACCTGACCCCACCCCCACCCAGCAAACCAAAACAAAAGTTCTGGAGCCAAGAGTTACAGTTGGTGGCAAGTTTTATGAATTTAGGAGCTCTTGGTAGGAGTTCTAGTATTCTGAATATGGAAGTGCAGGTATTCTCTCATTTTCTTTAATCACAGAAATATCAGCTACTCAAGTAGCTGAAACTGGATTTATATGCAGTTTTACATGAAGAAAAGCACAGTTAAATAAGCTTTTCTAAAACAGGTTAGTCTCTCTATTTGTGTCATAATAGCAAAAGTCCTTCATACATTTGATGTACTCTTCTAATAATATCTTAAGAAAATAACTTTCAAGTCACTTTCAAAACCACTGGAATTTGACTGCTACTACTGCATTGCTTTATTCTACAAGTTGTAACTGAATTAATGTGCAATTATTACCTAATTGAGGAAAGTTGGAATAAAGTGTTCAGCCTTATCATTCTTACTTTGGCACAATATCTTAAAGTCATTTTAGAAGACTACAGTGAATAATGAAACAAGCAGCTACTTTTGGAACATTCTTTTATGAACTGTGGAAAGACAATTTGAGCTTTATCAGTATATAAAAATCTCTCAAAGCAGTTTTGCACTCTTATTTTCTGTGTCTAAGAATGGTAGACACTTTTATCCCTGTCTTTCATATTGAGAGGTATAGAAAATTAGTGAGATATTGATTGTCTATGTAGAAAAATTTCTTTTCCAGGAAAATTTGAGCTCTATATCAGAAAATGTTTATCACTGCTCTACGTGGGAATATATTAAGTGACATTTCTTGAACACAAAGATATATTCGGGTTGTGTGACTTTCTTTTCACCTTACAAGTGAGGGAACAAAGTACATATTATAGGATGTTTTCAGGGAGAATATCATGCTGTTAATTTCTCTTAGTTTCCTTTTAAAAGTTTGGGTGTTTTTTGGATCTCCGAGTAATTCTTAATTTATTCAGTGAATTTAAGAGGGTCCTTGTGTAGAGCACAGTGATGGACACTAAGAGCAATTTGGAAAGATGGGACTGGTCCTTTGCTTTTGGTGTTTAAAATGGTTACTGATGGAGAATCAGCTCAGTCTGAGATTCAGGTGCATGCAATCCTGGTCTTACTTCAGAAGAAGATAAAAATCTCAGAGATCCAGTTTGCAAAAAGGCAACCCTTCTGTGTATTATGGTTCACATAATAAGGTAGGTAGCTATGTTTAATATACTGCGATTCCACTGAAGGTTTGAGTGGTTTGCATTTCCTCTCAGGACGTTGAGCTAATATAGTGTTGTGGCAAAAGACTTGCTGAAAAGAGACACTGTTTTCCACTCAGTTATTCTTGATGATCCTTCAGGCAGAAAGATCTTTTGACCCATTCTTATATCTGATAACTGTTAAGAAATCTTTTCCCACTTTGACTCTTTAATATTTTTTCCTATCACTTTCTCTTTAATGTTAGGAACTTACTAACCTAGTATCAGAAATGAAAACCTATATATGTTCTTTCTGGATGTTTTCCTAATTCTTTTGATGGCAGTTCTCTTCCTGTTTATTTCCGTTCTCATGTCTTTGTAGCATCTCTTGCTGGGAAATTGGGCTTTTGGTTCTACTGTTGAAGTGCTGTCTAAGCAGACTTTCTGTGCACCAAACCAAGTCTGAATTTGATATGAATGCCTGAATTTGCCCCTGCTTATTTGGAACTGGGCTGAGGTTCAGTTGGCTTTGAGTGAACTGTGGCTGTGTGGAGTTGGTAGTGAAACTGGAGACCAGGTAAGTTTCCCAAGGTTTTGTGTTACTTTCCTAGCAGTGGAGTTTTCTAGAGAAGTGAAATGTTGCATTACTTAATGTGCCAAAACAGAATCATTTGAAGCCAAAAAAAAATGGGGAAGAATAAGAGGGGGGTGGGAGGCGTGACAGTTAATAAATCCAAAACTATAAACACTTTGGCAGAATAAACAGAGCTTACTATTTAAATTCCTTTAACCAACATATCTGAAAGCATACGCAAATCACCTCAAGCAGTATTTAGAGGCACAAAGTAGTATAGACGTTGTTCTTAGGCACTATTTTTTGCGTTTAACCACATCTTGTTATGCCTTTGCTATCTAATAGGCAGTGTTCCTGCAAAGCTGTTCTGCTAATTATAACAATACCATTACAATCAGCATTTAAATCAGAGTTCAAATAGAAGGCAAGAGTAATTGGGACGTTGGCAAGGTTAAAACTGCAAATTGAAACCTTACGTTATTCTGGCTAATTTGTACTGAAACGTTATAGCCAAATGTTTAAAACTTGCCCAAACTATACCAGGAACAAATTGGAAAGGTACATAAAACTACAGTCTCACTTGATCTGCTGCCTGAAATGTGAGACCTACCAGAGCAAATGCACTTACCGTATAGAGAGAAATGATCCCAATTTAAAAACCTGGCATTAGCTTTCCCAAAGTAAGGTCTGATGCTTGGTAGGAGTGATTATGGTTTATTCAATTACCTGTAAATCTGATTTTAAGGAATCCAAGATCCCAAATGTAATTGTTTCTCTAAAATGCTGCAGCAAACTACTTGAACACTATTATCATAGGGAGGTTCTGACACTGAACTGTTCTTTGTCTGTTATTGCCTGTGCTAGCCATTTGATGTAGTCTCCTTTTCTGAAAAGTGAAGTCATCTTGAAGTATCTGATGATTGCCCACCATCTGCAGCCTAAAACCCATCTTTCTTGAATGCTAGACTATCTTTTAAGGCTGCTTGAAGAATATATACAACCTGATAATACGTAGTTAAATATGTCAGACTTAGCCATTTTCCAGAATTTATGAACTGACTCTAGTAAGTTCCTCCAGATTAATTCTTGTACTTGATCGAAATAATGAAATAAAATTGGAACAGCAAGTTTTGGCCTTTAACTTGACAATCCCTGTTTAAGATGCTGTAGTTCAAATTTACTGCAGAAAATATCCTGCCTTATTTTCCTGTATCTTATCTTTTTATGTCAGCTTGTCAAATGACTGTATAAGTTTTAAGACTGATACTGCCAACAGTGCCAAAACTAGCAGCATGCTTGAGAAATGGCTGCTTAGAATTGCTGATTTCTGTTCTTCTCCTCTGGCCATTGTACCATAGTGCCTGCTATTGTGCTTTTCTCAAGTTAGCTAAGTTTGGCATCTCCTTGTTTCTGCCAGCATTCCTCAGATTTCCCTTGAGAAGTATGTACTGAGATGATTGGTTAATGAAAATGGCAGTTCAAGAATGGATAATGGTAATTCTTATGTTCTTGTTAATTCTGACTGCTGGATCATCACTGGTTTAGGCAGTTACAGTAGACTAGCCTGGAAGTATAAGCAGAAGGTATGAGCATGAGTATAATCTGGTGATTAGCAGTCTACATTTTCCTCTATCTTTAACCAGTCACACTTCAACATATAACTTGAATTGTGCCTGTTCAGAAACTGCCCGTTGTGATGTTTCCTTTCATGTGTAAGGCTAGTTTTTCATCTTTGGTTGTGATGATGGATCAGGAGCTTGTATCTCTTAAACCTTTAAGTATAGTTGCTGTTTTAACAGTTTAACCACAAGATTTTTTTTAAAATTTATTTTTATTTTCAGATAGAGGAAAACAAGCACCCATAGCAGCCTATTGGCTATACTAAGCTAGGAGATTTCCACTCACCTACTCTGGTCTCTTGTGTGTACGTAGTCTTGCCAGAAGGCAAGCAGCATTTCTCTAGAGATGCGTTGTAAATGCTTGCTTGTAAGATTTGGTAGTCAATGATCAGCTAGTTTGAGTTACTCTCCAACAAAGGGAAGTATGGAGACAACCTGAGATGTGTTTATGCTGCCTTACAGATGTGAATGCATGAGTGGGAAGAAGCTTGATGGCTTTACTGGATGTTTGTAACCTGTCATGATGCTTGCAACGACTGGAATATATCATAGATCGCCATTATAAATCATTATCAGACTCATAATAGTGAAATTTCAGTTTGTACCAATGCCTAACCTAATCTATAACACTTGTTTTTTCCCTAACATGAAGTCCATTTCCATCTTGTATATCCAATAGAGTGAAATTTTATTGCACTATCAAGTATTCATTGTTTGTGGGATGCAATTTACGTGCTCATTTTAGGTAAAGAGTGCTAGGTTGGAATCTCTGAAAGACAAACATTAATGTTGAGAAATCTCAAGGATGTGGGTAGTAGGAACAAATTCTTCTTCCCAACTGTGAAGTATGTGACTTGCTTAATCTGAAGATATTTGTATGTTTATGTACATATATGTACATGCAGATTTTTTTTTTCCCCTCTTAAACACCCCCATCACATTTCCCCAGCAAGATAAACATTTGTAAGCTTTGCCAGGTTAGGTTTTTGGCTCCCATTTGAGTAATAAAAACTTTGTGTGGCACCTGAAACCTCAGAAACTGTGCAGAACACTTGATTACATGGCAGAAGGAAGGACTTTTATAGTAGTTTTCCTTATAAAACATAAACAAATGTGGTCTAAATGAGAAAATTGGAGTTGGACTGTCTTCAGTGAGCTCTAGCTTGGAAGACCATTTGCTTGGTCTTTCCTTATTGTGGGTTGAGATGAACCATTAGTTTGAGCTCTGCTTTCTGAAATCATCTTGCTCTTTGACCTTTTGCTTTTCTTTTACTTTTGAAACAAGACTCTAGAAACTTTTTGTAGTCTGAAGCAAAATTGCAGTCCAATCTGATTTTAGCTGGGAGTGTATCTTCTCGCTGCTATTCCTGTAGAGTTAGCCTTCTCAGATTTCTTTTAATGCCCTTGAAACTCAGATTCAGTTGTACTACACATTTTCTGTCCAGCCTTGCATTTGTATTTGGAAAGCTTTTGCAGTGTTAAGCATGTGAATGTGATCAAGAAACTGATGTGCCTGATTTTAATGGGAGATTATTCTGGATCTGGCTAAAATTGACAGTATTCTGAATCTGCTTTGGCTGCTTCCAGTAATAAGAACTGACATCAGTAGGTGTCAATTGGTGTTGTTAATTTGTCAGACTACTTGACAAATACACTTTCTGGGGGGAAAAAAGTCTTGAGGAACACTTGTTTTTCTTTCTGCTGATGTGGTATTGCATGAATGATTAATCTGCTTGTATCCTTCAATGTTTAGAAAAGACCACTTCTGTCAGTATCTAATTAAGGAAGACAGACTCCCATTGCATATAATGAAATCTGAATATTTTGCTGGATTGTGTTAAGAATGTCATCCCTAATGAAACTTTATCCAAATCAAAATAAAAACACTACAGTTCAGTCACTGGATTCAGAATTTACCAATCATGTTAAATAGCTTTTTGGGATGGAGGAGAATAGGTCTCTTCTCAACTTGATATGTTAACACTTTCATACACTCTTTTAAATGATTTTTGTTTAGAATGTGCATATGTATATGGCCAAAAAAAGAAGTTAGCCTAAATCATGCAGGAAATACCTCCTCACACCTGATATTTTCTGTTACTGTGATGATACCAGTCGTCTTAAAAATATTACTCATAAGCAGAAGATTGGGAAGCTTCAAAAGCAAATGTGACCTTCTGTCATGATAAACTGTCATGATTGCCCATAGATGTTAATTTTTAATTAGACAACAGGCAAATGCTGTTGTGAAGTAAGAAAGAAGGCTCAGAACTGACATTATTTATCTCATATTTTGATTTCTGTTACTAGTTATTCCAGTTCTGATTTGAGGAGATGCCTAAAGGGCATGTGCAAGGGTATCCTCTTGAATTTGGTGATACACTAATAATTTTGGCATTAATTTATCTTTATTATCCTTCATTCATGCTTTGACTCAGAACTTTAAGGGGTTCTATACTGCTTAAATTTCACACCTGCTAATTCTATAAAAATTGGAACATAAAACATTAGGGCAACCCCTTATGTATTGCTGTCTAAGAGAGAAAGATCACTTCTCATGCACCTTGGTCATAACATGAACACAGAAGGATAATATACCATGAACTTTTTGCTGTTTAACTTTTGTGTTCTGAATTAGCGCAACCATGCTCAAATGTATGTAATATTCTGCACTACTTAGAAGGGAAGAATAATGAAGCCATAAGTAAACAGTAACTAAAATATTGCCCTGACAAGGGGAAAGAAGTAATTTAGTTGGGAATTGCAAGCAATGAAACTAGTTAGCTGAAAGAAACTGAAAACCCAAACCTATTAGTTGCAAAGTTATATATAATCTCTGGAATTTGGTGGCTGCTGGGAAAATTGATGTAATATGTTACTTTGGTTACCAGATAGGCTTCCTTAATCCAAAAGATAACTCAAACTGTATCTGAAATTTACTGATTTTTATCTTGGGATTATTACTGTGGTTCTAAAAAATAGTTATTGTATTAGTCCCAAAATATTGCTTATTTCCCTGGATTAAATGATGCTTTTATTTTCATGGAAATCCAAGAGTAAGTGTCACTCATTTCAAGTCCTAACAGAGGCCATGTTTCTTCAAAGCTTTGAAAGTGTTCAGTCAATATTTGAGGAAGTCATGGAACCTCTCAGATATATTCCATCAAGAAGTTTCCTTGAAAACTGAAGTATTTGACTGCTTGTGCCATTGTTGAAAGATGTCATTCAAATATTAACTGAAAGAATTTGTCTCTTCAGACAGTAATCTTCACTTCTGACCTGAGTTTTGTGGCTACTCTTGTTGCGGTCTGTGAATGACTTGCTCAGAATTAGATCTTCTACCAGGCTTGGAAGTTTTTAGGCTCCTGTGCTGTTTTATTGACATAATAGCTTGACTTCCTCATTTGTACAACATGTCTGTGTTAATTAGATGCAAATGAATGACACTTCTACCCCCCACTTGTCAGGTCATCCTATGCAGAACTCTGAAAGTGTGACATGACACCTTTGCTTACAACATCAGATGTATTTAGGATGATTCATCTTAATGTGGATGGACACATTATCTGAAGATTTGAAGATTCAGGTATCCTGGTCAGAGCTATTGCTGTTTAACATCTGGAAGTAGTAGAAAAATCAATCTTTTTTCTTTTTTCTTGAGGAAAAAGAATTGTAGGCTGATAGAACAAGGGTAGGGAAAACCAGGTGTTTGTCTGTCACACCATCTTGTAAATGCTCTCGTGTTACACAACCAGAGTATGATAGTCTACGGATACAAGTATTCAAACCACAAATTACTCAATGGCAAAGGGTTTTTAAAAAAATAAGTGTTATATATATAGGTGTTTGAAATACATGATCTTATTGTCAGTGTTTTGAGTGTTGCATGTTGTATCTCAGGCATGGGTGAAATACTGTGTAGGAAAATTAACCACAGATTTGTAATGGGTTTTATATTCCACTGCCATCCCCACCCTGCCCACTTTCTTTTGAATCTAATAATACCCTTTCTTTTGTATCTAATTTTTGAACTTGAATGGAACAGTTGTATTTAGCTCTGGTATTGAGCTTGTGACGAGCCTGCATGGACAAAGATTTTTTTTTTTTTTTTTTCCATTTCTACCACAAATTAGTTTGGTTCAGTATCATGGAAATACCAAGTTGGATTTTACTTTGGGGAGGGAAGGGACTACTCAAACTAAAGACAATTAATTTAGGCTGGGAAAAGGAAGCAATGATGACAAAAGATATCAGAGGTAATAAACCGTAATGTAAAAGTAAAGATTCTGTTATATAATACTAAATTCTGATTCTGTGCTGTATAATACTAAAAAGGTAGATGAAGTTTTGGGTTCCATATGTAGGAGTAACACTGCTAAGCAGTGATAACAAGCATTAAGGCAGATGTAGGCCATTGCACTTCAGCCCTTGTCTCCCTTTACAGAAAGCTTCTGGTGGAAGCAACAACATAACCTTGATAAACTAATATAGAAGTCTAATAAAGGGAACCTTGCCGATTCTAGGTGGTTGGAAATCTGGAAATGCCAGAAGAGTAGTACACTACTGAAACAATAATAGCTTGTGATGTTGTATAATTTTGAGTTTGTACTTACTGAAGAATCCTTATGTGCTGGGCTATCCCTGAAACAGGGTCAGTGTCAGGATGGTTAGATTGTTTTGCTTCAGGCAGTAATGGCTTTCTTCAAACACTGGTTGGAACTTATGGCTGTAGGTATGTACCACTGAACTCAGCTGAGCAAATGCATTTCAGCTGTGAAAAATGGCATGAATGAGACTAAAAAAAAAAAAGTCCTTGTGTTTTACTTTGAATCCGGTAGAAGCTGCTCTCCATTATGGATAGAACATTGCTGCTTCAGTATTAAAATCATATAGAACAGAATATTAGATACATAGCATGTGTAATATGCTGTTCTGTTAACTTCATGAAGGGCATCTGATGGAATAAAAGTTGAGATCGAAATTTGTATGATTTTAATTGGAAATGGTGCAGTTCAGAGTTTTTTTTAATTACTGCTTCTCTCACTGAAAAATCTTATAGAAAATACTTAATATCTTCTTCAATCTAGCATGACACTTAAACATGCAAGTCAGCATGATGCAAACTCACAAGTCAGGCCAGCAAAATCCTTTCATTTCTGTCTACTTTCCCTGGTTTTGCCATTACTCTGGCAAGCTTTGGAAGATACCAGTAACAGCTATGCTAGAAACCCTTTGGATGATGGAAAGGCTATGGGTTTAAAGACCTGTGTGCCTGCTGACTCCTTCTCTGTTATGATCAAAGATTGATTTGCTGGGTACTGTGTTCCCTTGGTCACATGGATGATATCAGATCCTATCCCTCTTAAGTTCAGCTCCTGGGAATGACTTGCTATTCCTTATTCCTACATCAGTCTTCCACTTTCTGACTCTGAGATGAAGCTGTCCTCACTGCCAGCTTGTTGTTTTCCTGAATATGCTGGCCTGGCTGAAATGATATACATCATATTACGGGCTGCTTGCTGCCAAATTTTAGTCATTTATATATTGCTCAAGCTGCAAACCTCCAAAGCAAACACAGAGAGGAAATCAAAATTAAATTAATCCTCTCTAAGGATGTATAAAGTATGGCTGTACTGAGGTTTACAAGTTGAGGGTGAGAGGGACCATTGGTTGTGTGGGAGTCAGAAGCCACTGGTATGTACAACCCCTTTCTATTGCATTGCTTGTCTGGGCTGGAGTTGCTTAGCATGGAGACCTTAAGGGTTTTTAATGATAGCTAGAGAAGTGACTTTGCAGAACCATAGGGCATTCTTGGCAGTTTGCATTCACAGGATTAAAGGCAAATGAGTCACCGGTTTCTCTGTAGCCCTCAGAGCTGTGCATTTGCTTCATGTAATGTACTCAAAGCATCTTAGCTGTGACTGAACAAAACTCTGGAGTCGTTGCTTTTGGATGTGGTATGAAGCTTAGGTTGGAGACCTACCTCCTGTTGCTCTTGGTTGAGAGGGCTGGTTTAGCAACAGTGCTTAGTTCTATTGCTCTGCCGCTTTCCTTCTCAGTGCTGGGTTTTGGCTGGCCAGCAGGAGAAATCATTGATTCTAGAAGGCTTTTATGCCAACCTTCTCTCAGCTGGCTGAGGGACAGAGGCATGAAGTGGTGCCTGATGGCTTTCCTGAAAGACCTAATGGCTATACCCGGTCCATTTTCATGAGAAAAACATGGACAAAACAAGGGAGTACTGCATGCAGAAGATGAAAATTAAATGGAACTGCATGGCAGAACTTTGTGCAATTGCAAAGTAAACATAAATGCTATTTCATCCAGAAAACTGATTTTTTAAAAAATTTATTTATTTCTCTTTTTCTGGAGTTAGTATTTTGGATTTTCATATTCATCTGAAATGAAATGATATCCCATATTGTATAGTAATTGAGAAAGAAATGCATTAACAAGCAATGACAGTCGTAATTAATCTACTTTCTCAAGCAGAAAAATATGCTTGACTGCTAAAGTGACAATCATGACTCTTCTTCACCAAATATTGTGCACAGGAAGAAGAAAATAAAAACCTTGCCTGTTTTTTCTATAAGCTTAAAGTGTCTTTAGGATTGTAAAGCTAATATAGAATGTTATCACTGATCACCATCATCTACCTGCTGCTTGCTCTGAAGTTTATTAAATTATTAGGAGCAGGTAAGCTGTTGTTTTGGATAATTTAAATGTCTGGTGAAATTGTTTTGAAGTAAAGCTGTAACTGTGTAGCTTAATCTTGAGTTGTTCTGGGGGAAAAAACTTTGAAAATGAGCACATCTGAAGTAGATGAGTTCAGGCGTTGAAAATGTGCCCTGTTTATCCGGCTAACACAGAGGAAAACATCTGCTTGCAGTCTTGCAATATTACCTGTTACTGAGACTTTGCTACTGCTCCCTGTTGTTAAAGATGAAACATGGAAGTAGTAGTAAGCTTCCAGAAGAGCTCCTGTGGTGTAAAGTTATGGGTATGTGTTGCCATGCTGCAAATTATGTCCTGTCTTTCGTAAGATTAATCTTTGTACAAGTCCTGTATGATTAATTTCTACTGATAGGCAAACAATTTCCTATGGCTTCCCTGCTAAATATGTCGACTGAGGTGACTGGTGAAACTCGGATGTCATTAATCAAGCACACAGTGTAGACCTAGAAAGGGGAGAGTAAGAATTATTGTCTATACTTCTTGATGACTGTACAAGGACTGACTGCTTGCCAAAACAGTTAACAGAGTTGAAGCAATGTACTGTGAATGTCAACTTGTTGATCTCCAAGCCTCAAATTTTTTCCATGGAGTACAGAGTCCAGTCATGAACTTCAGCTTGCTGACAATAAGCTTGCTTATTATTTTTTTTTAAATAACATTGATAGTAAAAGTTCTGAAGCCTCAGGTGGAGACTTCTGATGTAATGAGATCTCTGCTGAAAAAGGAGCTGTTCTGGCAAATATCAAGGAACACGTATATCTTAGAACTCATCCCTTGAATCTGTTGTTCATCATTTCAGTCCATTTCCTCACCTATGAATGAAGCAGTGCAGTTTTCTGCCATCTAAGGCAAAGTATGATGATGTAAAAAGGTGGTATTTTTTCAATTTGTTCAAATGAAGAAGTTAAGTGATAATGTCAATGACTCATTCTCCTATACTTCATTTTGGCCTATATGTAATAAACTTGTCTCTAATTTGAATAAACTGGTATTACGTATCCATCAGTTTGAGACTCAGTGACTAAATCAAGTTAAGATTCTGACTTAAATTGTACTATGTAGTAAAAGCTTGGAGCACAAGACTGACTTAGAGCATGTGCTCTACTTGGTAGTGTGCTGTGTAGCACAGCAGAAAATAGTAGGAAGGGTGGCATGTATCTTGCAGTAGTGCTTAAAAATGCTCAAAAATGTCTGTCAAATTTGGTTTGGATGTTGCACAATCATAATATAGTTTCCGCCTTAAAGGTCCATTAGTTGACATACCTTGCAATAATCTTAATGGTGTAGAAGATGTCTAAGATAAAACATGTCATGCCAGTGGGCAATGCTGTCTCCTTGCTTTGGTATTCCTCCTTTTGCCATATTGTAGATATGAATATCTGCCAAACTAGACTGGCTTGTAGAAGTCAGCTGCCGGCCCTAATAAAAAGGAATTGTCTACTTTTGGGTAGTTTATTTTTCATAATCCACTACCTTAATTAAAAGTGATTTTAACTTGGTTGTGGTTTACTGAAATGTCTGAGAACAAAATGGAAGCTGAATTTCATCAAAGTTAAATTTTGAAATAGAATAAGAACTTTGCTTTGATTTTTTCCAAGAAAAATGAATGACAGTTGTTTTAACAATTTTTTTTTTCCTGAGCTGTCACAAAAGTTCTTCTGCAATTAGAAAGCTCTTACATAAATACATATCCAAGGGTGTTTATTTGGTAACTGTTTCATGGCAGTATCTAAAGCAAACACTGGTATTGTACAAAAGCATTGTCCCTTGAAAGAGAGTGGAAATGAAGTGTAGCTTTTTAATCACTGTAGCTGTTGCTTGAAACACAGTAATTTTACATTCCTATTAGCAGATATATGCTGTATATATGGTACTTATTTACACCATATATTTATATCCATTTTATTAATAATAAATAAAACCATACATGACTGGAAGCTCTTCAGTCGTACAAGAAATGCTAGCAACTATGTTTTAGACAGTTGTAGTAAAGCCCATAAACTGTGGAAAAGAAACATATTTCCCTTTTCTAGCTTAACTGAAAATTATGCAGAGATGATATTTTTGTATGATGACTTCTTTCATAAATAGGTTTCCATATTTAACTGTGTCTTATGTCAAGTAGCATGTCTTGAAAAGTAGTCTTTTGAGTCTTCAGATTTCAAATGTGTTTTTTCACCCGTCTACCTTCCACTTTCGTCCTGCATACATAAAACTACAGTGAGAAAATTGTTAACAGTATTGAATTGCATTAATTTTTGCTCTTTTTCTCTGTCTTATTTTAGAGGCCAACTTAATGCTCCAACTAGGTAGACTTGATAAATGGAATTATTCCAAGTCTTGTGTGTGAAAACAAGGCAAGGATAGACTAGAGACTTGAAAATCTGCCAAGACAAACTTGAGTGGAATAGCTTAGTTCGTCCGGTGCTGCACTTTCTAACACCATGAGGCTTTTTAAAGGTATTTCCGTTCTCAGATATGCGGACCATTGGGTGTTGCGAGAGGCAAGCGCCTTTGTAATGAATGAAGTCCATGTCCTGCAGCACATAGGTGGGATTTCAGTCATCTTGGTAAGGGAGAAGGGATTGAGCTAGGCCAAGCCATACTGTTTGATACCTTAGCAGCTTGTGGTATTTAAAGCAAAAACCGCTATTATGCCTATAGGTGGTAACAAGTATTACAGGGTCTTAAGAAGGCAAGCTAATGTAAATGAAGTTCTTTCACACTGGCATTTCAGATGCCTACCCTCAGCTTGCAAAGCACTAAAATAGAATATATGAGCTTCTGTCTAGATTGAATTTGAAGTACTTAGCATTTTAAGCTGCACATTTAAGAAGCATCTCGATAATTCATTTGAGGGTTTGAGTGTATTTCATTAGAAGTGTAATGATTAGAGTAAGTTCAAAGGAAAACAAGAGCTCACAGAAGCCCAGAAAACTTGACCTATTAGCGAGATCACTAAAAGATCTGCATTTTCTTAGGCTAGGATAAGGTTGGGGAGGAAGTAAGTGTGACTTTGTATAAAGAAAAATTTACTACAAATAAGAAAAGATCTTGCCCATGCTTGCTATGGATGAGAGAATTAGATTTTAATATTAGATCAAATTTTCTTATGTACATTGAATAGACTGGAAAGTTCTGGTGTCTGAGACATGAAGGAAAGCAAGACCGGCCTACATATGTGTAGGACTAACTAACAGCTAACACTGCTATGAAATAGAAGAAGGAAAGATGAAAAGGAACTATTGATGACCTTTTGCAAACTCTACCCCTTATCTGCTGTCATGTCTGACTTGTTCACAAATGACCATTTCTTTATGATAGTTTTAGTTTTAACCTGTAAATTGGAAATTAATTGTCAGTTATTAATTGTCAGTTATGAATTAGGAGTATAGTCACACTGTGGACAGACTCTGCCTGCCTGGGTGAAAGAACTTTACTACAAAATTCTGCATTTTCCCATTAGAGAATACTAGCCTAAAGAAAATAGGGATTTGAATTGACTCACAGGCTGGAAGAACATCACTGACAACATACCTGGCAAGGTAGCTTTCTTGGACATGGCTGACAGGTTTTCTAAAGGATCTTCAGGAAGCCTTCAGTACTTTTGATCTGCCTGTGCTGTTGTTGGATCAGCTTTTATAGGCATTAAAACTATAGTAAAAACTATCAGAAGTGCATATGGAGGAAAAAAATTATTTGGCCTCTCTTTGTAGAAATACGTAAGATAAACCAGAACTTAGACGTTATCCTGTCCATGTGAAGGAGTGAATTATACAAAATCGTGTTCAGGGAGTTCATTGAAAGTATGATGCATGGTAAATGAATAAATTATTTTGCTAGAGCAAATGCATGTTAATAAAAGGGATCTCTATTTGCTATAGATGTGAAGGTCAGGATGTACCCTGTTATAGTCTCCACGTCAGGTACCAAAATGTGCTTAGTTGCTGTATCAAAGCCTGTAGGCTATGACTAAAATAGTGTGTCTCGGGATATTAACCTCACTATAAAGTTTGGTTAGAATTCACTTCCAAACTGTGGATGCTGAATGCCATAATTTCTTTCTCTATTGAAGTCCTTCCTTAAACTTTAGGATGAGAGGATAATTGATGTACACAGAGACAACAGGAGGTTGTCTGTAGTTCCTTGTACAATTCTCTTTAGGTTTTTTTGATGGTGAATACTATTTTGTAGTACCTTTTTCAAAACATCTCCGTTTTCTTAGTTAACTGATAGGAATGTAGGCTTAGGGTAATTTCCAGATGTGGAATCTCTCTCCCACTCCCGTCTCCAGCTCGGACATCATATATGCGTGGGTTCACACTGATGCTATATGTAAGTGACAGTGAACATGATTACTAGGAAGAGCTGAAAATTTTCTTTCCTGAATGTAACATCAGTCAGTGCTGCAAAGTATGAATAGTAAGTACAGAAGATCCCTGAAGGTAAACAGAACAAGCTTACTTAGAGGATAATAATAGATAATAAAAACCATAAGGAGATATCCTTACATTTTTCAATCTAGAGAAATGTTTAACAATTTTACTAGGATTGCTGCTTGAAAATGTATAGCTCTGTTGTCTAATTTTGATACTGCTAATCCTGCTACAAACCAAGAAGAGGTTTGGTATGAAACAGTAAAATTATAGATGAGATTAAACTTCATTTTTGTATGGAAAACACTAAGTAGTTTTGAAATATTTTTAAATATGTGATAATCTTATGAGAAGATAAAACATAATTCATTTTGGCAAATAGTTTGGGACTTTTCATGAAGAACAGATAAGTTTCTTTATTTGAAGCAGTGCTCTTTAATGTGTGTGTTGAAGCTGTTCAACCATTAAGATAAGCTACATAACACTTAGATGAGAGGATGACAGAAGTTAAGTTACATCACTTTTTGGTGTGTCTGTGGCATGTGCTGTTGATCTTTAGCTTTTTTTTAATTATTTTCGTTGCAGCAGATTAACCATTTATGTAAAGCTTAATTGGGAAAGATATTTTGTAATCATACTATGATGTTTATTGGAGTTGTATTTTTTATTTCCCTAGGTGTGGAATGCAGATTCCCTGGTTTGCATTAGGGCGGTGTTTGTCAGAAGCATGTATCCTTAGAGTGCCTCATCCAAATCATGTTGTTACAAACTTTGGAACATTCAGTTTGGCTGTGTGTAATGAGAATTGTTAGAGCTTAGCCTTTAGAACCTTAGGTGTTGCCGTGAACACGATGTAGGATCATTTGCAGAGGCACTAAAGATGATCAAGAAACTGCTTTCTAACTTCCCAGTGTCATCTCTCTACTGCTTGCACAAATGCTGTGGTTTGGACTGAGAAGGCAGAGAAATAGAGTAAGGAAGGTTGAACAACTTGTGAAGAAGGAGGAAAAAAAAAATCTCCACCCTCCCCACATTCACACCCCAAACCTTCTAACCCTAGAATTTAGGGGCAGATACTGCATTAGGATGTGTTCATGTGTTACAGCCATCTGTGAAATGGAAGCTGGACAGGTATCTGAAGGCAGAAGGAAGATAAGAAGTCTGAATGTTAAGAGTCTTTGCCTGGTCAGGAAGAGCAGAACAGGGTAAGAAACCTCCAAAGTAGATGGTGGGGGAGCTACTTAATGTCTGCTGTTTGTAAGAGCCTATGAAACTCACCGGTGTCTTCTCATTCCAGTCTACTTGCCCTCCACCAGGGTATATGACAACTGCTGTTTTTAATTCTCTGCTTGCTTGAATAGCAAAGCTTTGTGTAGTGGATCAGGTGGTGATCAACAATTGTTGAAGCAAGCAGGTTTCAATGCAAGATCACAATGTAAAATTTTATTACAGGTGTATTTTTTAAAATAAATTTACAAGTAGTGTATGACCTAAGTTCAAACAGTAGTCACGGCTCTGAACTCAAGCACACCATGATTAGGGAATGATGTAAAACTTTAACATATCTTTGTCATGCTTATGAATTTTAACAATCTGCATTTCAGGGTTTTTCTGTCTCAACTGATATTAAGACCAAAGGGAGCTAATTTGAGGAGTTAGTGATGTGGCTAATTTGTGGAGCTACCTGTGGCATTACTATTTCAGGTGTAGTCCTCACAGTGTATTTTCGGTAGAGTGGTGTTTTCCTATCTTTCTGATGTATCAAGAAAGCTTTGGGGTGGGTTGCATGTAAGCACTCTTTGGTTACCTAAGAGTTCTTGAGCAACTGAGGTGTGATGACCTAACGACCAAGTCATTTTGGCATTGTCAAGTGTCCTACATTTTAAGGTTAAGTTCTGCCTGACGTGCAAGAATATGTGAAAGCAAATTCCATGTGTGCAAAATGGTGGCCTGCAGATTTGGGGACTCTTAGGGGATATCTAGACCCTTGATATTGGAATACTGAGCATCAAAACAGCAAATGCCTGTTATGGATTTTGCTGTGAATAAACCAGCCCATTAATAATCTCATCACACAGTTTTCTCTGGGCAATGTGACTAGGGTGTCATGTGTGGACTTGTCTCTTGAATGAAGAGTGAAAAAACAGGGGGTTTTTATCTTGTAAATGACTACTGTATAGTATGGTTCCGCACAGTAGAAAAGGACAAAAACTAATAGGGCACTGATTTTTTATTTTCCAACCCTGGAGTGCTTGTCTTTACAACCTTACTAGTATTTTTAAATGCAAAAAGGAAAAAGTGTACGTTTCCAGTGTTTCTCAGCCTAGTTGTGCAGGCAACTGAAAGGAAGAGTTAAACCCGAACTTCTGGCATCTGAATTCAGCTCCTGGCTTTGCTTCAGACTAATTCATGTTGCCTGATTTCTGCAGCTCTTCCTGGTTTTCAAGTGATTGTAAGCTTAGATGTTTTTGAATTATATCTCTATATTTTTTTTAAAAATTATATTTATATTCTAGGTTTCTGAAATGCCACATGTAAAAAACTTTTTGGCTACCTGAACCTCTGTGTGTAAATCATGAGTTCCTGTGACCACCCTATGATGCTAGTGTAGGTGAATGCATTCTTATGCTGTGGTGAACGAACAGGAAACAAAAGTGTATCTGCAAGCTTCACAGCTATCTTCCTTCCAGTTCGCTAGGATCCCATTTGCTGTGACCTCTCTAGGTAAGAGAAAGGGAATGGGTTTGTAGTTCGCCTTACTACTGAACTCAGGCCAAAGAGTGACTAATGAACATAGCAGATGTTTCTACTTTTGAAGGCTTTTTTTTGGAAAGAACTTTATTAACCAATTTATCCTTCCTCCCAGGAGATAACAGGACAGCAGTGTAGCTGAGATCTGACAATTCATTACATAAGAGAAGAAAATACTAATGTTGACCCTTGGTATGTTGACAGTAGGATTTGAATCTAACCTTCTGCTCTTTTTGCTGAGAAAAACACATCCAAGTAGAGTTTTCTTCAAATCTTTCAGCTACTGTGCTGTATTGTAATGTCACCCACATTTTTAGCCATTTGGAATGTAACAAGCCAGGTTTTGTGTGCAAATCCAGGATAACTCTATTGACTTAAGTGTTACTCCAGCTGTTTATTCATCTTACTGTGAGATCATAATGTCACCTTTCTTTTTGATGAACAAATAACCCATGTTTGATTTGGTTTGTCATTGGGATAGGAAGGCTGTGGAGCTGAAAGGTTATAGCAAGTTCCTTCTCTCCCTTTGATGAGCTCTCAAATGCATTAGTCTGTCGTTAATTATGTTAATGCTGAGAGGATGGCTGTATTGAAGTTTCTTACCAGAAAGTGCAAGGAACTTCTTCCAGGCAACCTCATTTCTAAAGTTCTTTTTGTGTTTCAGTGGACGTTCTCCTGCCTTCTCTTCCTGGCAGGAAGGTAAAGGTAGCAGCTGTGAGGACCTCTGGGTCAGATAGCCAGTGCGCAGGAGGTGACTGTAGCTGTTTTAGTAATTTTTAGTAGTAGTGTAAGTTATGCAAGAAGATCATGAAAAAGGGAATGCAAGCATGGAGATATTGTCACAGTCTTTGTTCTTTGCAGCTCTTCCCTGGGGATTGATTCCCTCTCTGGTTGAAAAGAAGCTCCCTTCCTTAGCACCTCATCCTGATGTGTCCCGGGAAGTGAGTGGCAGCTTCTGCAGACAGACCAGGGTTTTGCACAATTCCACTCCTTCCCTTTCTTTCATTACGTGCAAGCATTCCTCTAATGGCCAGCACTCAGCTCTCACTCCAAACAATTCAGTTCCCTCATCCTGCACTCAAGAGTTCAGGATGCAAAGATATTTTGAGCACTTCATGCAGGTGGTCTGTGTGTCAAGAACTTTATGACCTTGAAAACTGGTTTCCTTTGATCACCCTCTGTTTCATTGTTCAGGAAATATGCTTAACTACAAGGGGTGAAGTCAAGAATGATGTAATTGTCATGAAGCCATTAATCAGTACAGTCACTGTGCTTTTCCAGGTGGAAAATAGTAACAACAGTTAGTTACACTCACATCTGCATAGAACATGTACAATAAATTATGCATAAAATCAAACATCTTCTAAGTGAGCAGCATTATTTAGGGCATGCTCCCAGAAATTGGAAAAAAACAAACCCTCTTGATAAGCAGGTAGTTGCATCGTTTCTACTGATTGCTTGCAGATTTCTGCTGATGCAAAAAGACTGGAGGAATATGGGTTCACAAACCAGTTTGTTGCCCTGAACCACTCAGTTAATGTGAGAATGGTCTCCTTAGAAAGCCTTTTTATGTGCATGCGTCCCTCACAATCTCTCTGGCTTGTTCAATTAATCTGTAAGGTTCAGGAGATGTTAAGCTTAAGGGTCAGTAACTTCTCAGAGTTGATTTCTCAGTTTCAGCAAATCCCATGCCAAGATGAATGTAGGAATTAAATGCGAGAGCGAGCTGTGCTTGAATTTCTCTTCAACATGAAATTTTAAACAATACGCTGACAATTGTAAAGGGTCATTTTAGACCAAAAAGAGGCTGTTCTTGATGTTCAGATAAATTGGATTTAGTCCATACAATCTATCTGTATCTCTGAAGCAGTGTAGGTTCCAAGTCAGTTGGAAAAAGCACTAGAGCACTAAACTTCATTCCTATGAAGCAAGGGTTGCTTTGCTTTTGTAACTGGACGTATGTTCTCCTGTAGTAACATCCCTGTGATGATGTGTGTGTGTGCTGACTGCTCCCATACACAGTGTGGGCTTGAGTTCTTTCTAGGTGAAAACTCAGGAGTTCCCAGTGCGTGTCATCATTCTTCCATATGACATAGAAGCTTCTATAGAGCTGTGTTGATATGTGCCCTGCGCAGGCTTGTGCAAGGGCAAAGACAGTCAGTTTAATCTTCTGTTTCTGTGGCAGGATGCTCAAGCTCTGAGTTGGAGAGGGGAAGAACAGAACCAGGCCTGGCAAAAACTGAATCTGGTGCTTCAGACTGTGGTCGCTGTAAATAGAGGCTGTTCCAGTTTAATAACCTATGTGCCAGGAGAGTGCATGCAATTGGACAGCATATCTAAAAGTGGGATTATTTTCCCCTCATTTTTAGGCTTGCTCTGTTCCAGAATGTGGTGGTTGCTTAGAGGTGGTCTAACAGTAAGGTTTAACTGTGTTGCTTCTTTCTTCTTGCTCATATGTTGGACTGAGTGTTTATATCGGAGCGTTAAACTGTGATTCTGAGCACCTCCAGTCTGATTTGAGCCTTATTTTATGAGCTAGTGTATGTATGGGCCACATAGTGATAACTTAGCGTAAAGAGCTTTTGAGCGGCTGCTGTTCTTGTGTGGCTTCGGTTTGTTTCATGTGAGTTAATGTGGGAAGGAGGCTCTTGACCTAAATACTGTGTTAATATTTCACTTGTCGTCTTGTTAGATGTTTTCATGAGGCTGTAAGTGTACTGGAAGACAAGAAGCAGCTTAAAGATGAGTTCTGAAGTTGTTTAGTTGAACTTGGAATCTCTTTCTTGGAGCAAGACAGAGAAAGAAAGAATAGTGGAAAAAAGGCAGCAATTGAAGGGGGAAAAAAGCTGGATGGGTTTTACAACCATAAATGGTAAAAGTAATCTTGCTCCGCTGCCAGCAAGCAGAACGATGGAATAAGGTTTTGATTTACAGGAACAGCTCAGCAAGGGCCTTGTAGAGTGCTTCATGCCTGCTATAAAAATGTGATTAGCTATAAAATGGGAGAGATTTAACAAGAGAATTTAAGCATCAACAGCAGCGCTGTTTCACACAGAATGTGGATGCCTGCTTTTAGAGTTCTGGGAACACAAGCTAGTTTGGAAGACTTCATGTTTTCCGAAGTGAGGGAATGTGCATTATTTTGACTTACTACCTGAATGTGTTACGTTGTGGTGCTTTGACCGTTTGTCATGAAGTCTCTAAAATTAAGCAACACTTATGCTTGTAATTATTTCTTCAGATAATTTTCTTCCAGTAGCTAAGTGTGCAGTAAGCTGCCTAGGGACATAGAGGTACGTGTGAGGTGTTTTCCCTTAATTCCACTATTCTGTCTTATTACTTAAACTGTATGGTCTCTCCCTATCTGTATATTAAACTCTATTCAAGAAGGTGAATTTGTCAGCTTTAAGCTCATGTGATCAGTTGACCAGTAAAATGTCACAGTGTGGACAGCAAAAGCCTCTCCCCATTTTGCTATTCCCCGGCTTCCGGACCCGAAGTGATGGAACCTTGACGCTAAGTTTTTTTTAATGGAAAGGTCACAAGCAAAGTAATTATCTCCAAATGTGCCAAGTAACATCTGGGGAGTGGAGGAGGGGCAACGGTAGCATTTTTGGATGCCCTGTGTCATTTCTTGTGAGGACTCCACTGGAGGGGAGCGGAAGAGTGCTGGGTCCTGCACTTGGGCCACAACAACATCCTGCAATGCTACAGGCTTGGGGATGAGTGGCTGGAAAACTGCCCAGCATAAAGGGTGTTGGCTGACTATGAGCTGGCAGTGTGCCCAGGTGGCCAAGAAGACCAACGTCAACCTGGCCTGCATCAGGAGCAGTGTGGCCAGCAAGAGTAAGGAAGAGATTGTCCCCCTGTACTGGGCACTGGTGAGGCTGCATCTCGAATACTGTTTCACCATAAGTCATACCATGGTATGTAACAGAGTCCTCCCTTCTCGTGTCTTTGACTAAGAGCAAGCCCTTTAAAGGAAATATTTGGCCTCAGATTTTAACGGGGACAGCTAGTTCTTCAGAGTCAGCTGGATGTTCCACTTTTCAGAAAGAAATTCCCATTTCATAGAATCATAAGATCATTGAATCCAACCGTTAACCTAACTCTGCTAATACCACCACTAAAACATGTCCCTAAGCACAATGTCTACACATTCTTTTTAAATATCTCCAGGAGTGGTGAATCAACCACCTCCTTGGGTAGCCTATCTGATCTAAACCTCCCCTGGTGCAACCTGAGGCCATTTCTTCTTATCCTATCGCTTGTCACTTGTGAGAAGAGACCAAACGCCACCTCTCTGCAACCTCCTTTCAGGTAGCTGTAGAGAGTGATAAGGTCTCCTCTGAGCCTCCCCTTCTCCAGGCTAAACAACCCCAGCTCCCTCAGCTGCTCCTCACAGGACTTGTGCTCCAGACCCTTCCCCAGCTCCGTTACCCTTCTCTGGACACGCTCCAGCACCTCAATGTCTTTCTGTAGTGAGGGGCCCAAAACTGAACACAGGATTTGAGGTACAGCCTCACCAGTGCCAAGTACAGGGGGACACTAGTCCTGCTGGCCACACAATTTATGACAGTGTGATATTACACCTTCTACTAACTTGACTTGATAGATATTTGCTTAATAATAATAAAATGGTTTAAAACTTACTTTTCTATGTATTTTCACTATAGGTTTAATAAGCAGCACTCTTTCAAACCACTAAATAATAAATCTCCTTAACTGAAAAGACCAAGAGGATCCATACAGTGAAAGTATTGATTTTTCTGTAGTATTGTAATTAACATACAATCACTTTAGGTAAAAGGATTACTAAAATATCTCAAAAAAGGTCTTTTTTTTTTTTTCTTCAGTGCAGTTGCTGTGTTAATCATTAGTATCATGATATACTGAGAAACTATTGCACTGTAACAATTTTATGGCTCTCTAAGTATGCTTACATCAGGGTCAGGGTTATGATACAGATGCAGAATGCAGAGTTGAATTTGGAATACCTTTTCTTTGGAAAAAATGTAAGTGTAGCTTTCCTGCCTGTATTATGTACTCTTTAAAACTGAAGGTTTAAAAAAGTTAAAATTAAGCCCAAAGATGCACAGCTGGTTGCCAAGTAATTCTTTAATACGAAAAAGCCATTTTGCATGACCTCTTAATACAATTCTGTTTTTAACCAGGCAAAAAGTCGTGACTGAATACAGTGCATTCATGCTCAAAGGAGGAAAGTATTTAATTAGTTCAAATTTCAAGCTTGGTGATGTTTCTTGATAGTTCAGAAGCAGAAAGAGGTTAAAAATTTGGTTAGTTCTGCTAACACTGAAGAATTAACATATTGATGACTGAGGTGAATGATTGGCTCTTCCAAATAATCAGCTAGTTACCCATAGGAAGTAATTCTTGGACACTGGAAAAGAAAGTAAAATTGCTTTGGTACCTCGAAATTGAAGGTACATCACCACTAGAGCCAAGGTCCTATGGCTGTATACCATGAGAGATTAATCCTGTCAGCACTGTATATACGCGGTCGCTATACGTTAACTGAAATCTCAGTGTGTGCCCCATACCTTGTACAGAGCCTTCTACTTGCAAATATTAAATGGGGATGCATCTACTTCAAACAGTCTGTTGGTGTAATCACATATCTGGGGAGAGGAATGCACAGCTGTGTCTTTGGGGTTTTTTTTTCTCCCCACTGATCATTAAGTGGTGGTGGGAAAATTACACTTTTTGTTTTGCTTTTAAATGGAGAAGTACCTTGAAAAGCATAGTCACGCTGTCACTGCGTGTTACACTGAGTCCTTGCTATTTAGTGGGTGTCTTGTATACAACCATGAGTTTGATCTGCCATGTTTGTCCCCTGATCTCTCACTTCTCCAGCGGGAATGTGAAACCTCTTCCCCAAGGCGAAGCAGCATATATAGTTACTTAGCAGATTTCTTCCTTTCCTCTGTCAACTCACACACCTTAAGTGGCAGCAGGTCAGACTTCAAGGTAGGGAGGTAACTGCTAAAAAACCTTGGCCTTACTAAAATTCAGAGGTTTACAGAGGTGCAAAACAGAAAATGCAATTCCTGAACCGTGATAAAATCTCTTTGCCTTAATTTTTGTTTGTTTGTTCCCAAGAAATGAAAAACTGCTAAGCCATACAAAGGGGAGAGAGCTTGATGTTTACTTTGCTCCCTTATCTGACAAAGCACAACCTGTCACCAGTGGAAACTTAATTATTTGCAACACGTTATTTGAACAGTGAAACCTATTGACTGAAGCAGTGCATTATTATTCATCAATGTAATAAAACCTTACTAAAGGTGTTTAGCTGTGTTGTTCCAATTTAATAATTTTTTTTTTTCCATTGTTGGCTGTGTACTGTCTTGTATCTGATCTTTGGAGTTCCTGTGTATTCATGTTCTGATGCCATTAGGGACTGAAGAAACAGTCTGAGGCTGGCTTTGTGTTAGAGAGATCAGGGAGTGGTGGTGGGAGTATACACATATATACGTACCAATGGTTTTTTTTAAAAAGTATTTGGCCATTACACATTTTTCCAATCTGAAAGAGGTCCTGTTGGTAAATACTGGTGGGTCAGAGCCTCATTTACAGCTAAGATCTTGCCTTTCTCGAGAACAGGTTCTCTGCTTTCCTACATGGGTTTATGAGGAAGTGGAAAAAGCATCGTTACCAACTTACTTGCGGGCACAGGACTCTTGGCTCACTGTGAAGTACAGAAATGCTGTCAAACCTGGGCAGTGATATGAGGGTCAACAGTTATGTAAGGAAGGTCCCATTTTATGGCTACATCTAGGGGTGGAGGATAGTCCATCAGCACTCTTGTCTACTGAAAGGTGTTTCTTTGCTGGTGTGTGTATAAGTGTACCACCATAATTGTGCCACATAATGTATGGCTAGGTACCCACTGGCAAACCTCTTTTCCTATTTAGCATGCAGGGCAAGAAAAGGAGTGGTGATCACCTTCAGGACTCAGGAATATGAATCTGAAGAGAATAGAGCTGTTTCTGCTGAGCTCCAAAACCCTACAGAGAATTTGTTACAGGACAGAGTGGAGGAGACCTGCTTGTAATTCTCATGAAGTCCAGCTTTTATCCTAACCCAGTTAGGATGTGTCCTCTGGCTAGTAACCTGCTTGTAAATACATTGGAATTAATTCTACTGGAACTTGCACAGAGTACTTAGGGTGGGGAAGACTGTTACTTACTGTCTAAAAAAACTGAGTGGTTCCACATGTTGAATTTCCTTCCCCCTGTCATTCCCATCACCACCAAACGGTCTCTCTGGCAAGCACACCCTTGCTTTCAGGTATTTAGGCTTGGCGTTGGGAAGTAGAATGTACATTCCTTTCTGTCTTCGTGTCCTTGCCTGTATCTTTCTCTCCCTTAAATCTCGTATGCTGACTGTACTTAGTTGTGCCCTTTTGGATCCTTAAACCTCCAAACGTTATTTATTCTTGTCTGCATTCCATTTTATACCCATAGAAATTAATTTAATTTCCTGTGCATACCTACCTCCTCCCCTTTTTTTTCTTCTCCCAGTCTGCAACTTTGTGCTGTTTCTCATTATCCTATACTGTGAAGCTTTGGGCAAATTTACAAAGTAGTAGGGGCTTGATGCCCATAACTATTACTCCCAACCCCCTCTACTCCCCAAAACTATCTTTAACAGCCAATTAAACAGTTAATTGTGAGCTAACATTCAAGGACAAAGATTGCTTTTAACTTTTAAAGTGAAAGTTTAATTGCTGCTGGTGCTTGAGCAGAAGGGGAGTCTTCTGTGTTATTCCTGCTCCTTGCCTCTCTTTCTTCATCCATTTTTCTTTTTGTGCAGGAATTTTTGAAGCTATGTAGAGACAGATTTCTTGGCAAAAGGACAAGCAAAGTCTTACCTCACCACCATGGTTCTACTTTCTACTTAGTTTCTTTTGGAGGTGGCAATTGTGTGGGATTGTATAGGGTACCTCTGGATAAAACTGTTTTCTCAGTAGTGCTGGTTCTATAGTGTAACTTGATTTTTGTTTGTTTCTTCTCTTAATTTTAAGCTACTTCCACATAAATGCTTACCACTTTTGTGGCCACGATGATCAACTGAATGTCTATAGCTGTTCTGCCTCCAACAGTGACCTATCTTTGTGTCACCTGTAGAGAGGATTCACATCCCATGTGAATATATTACTTTTGGCACCTCTTATCACAGGTATGAATTTGAAATGGGTGTACTTCAGAATGGAGGGTCACCAGGCTTTTCTTAGTAATAGGGATATTGAGAAGTGGCTGTGGTTAAGCTTTTGAAACACCCTCTTATCTGTAGAACTGAATCCATAAGTCTAGTTAATGGCCTGAAATTGTGCTGGTGTCTAAAGAATCTACTTCGTGAAATTTCATTCTTGATAGATTTATTATGAGTAAATCCAAGAAATGAGACTTTCTCAGGAATAGAAACTCTTCAGTTTTTGTCAACTCTGGCTACATATGCTGCTCTTCTGTTTCCTCTGTGAAGGCTGCACTGTTAGGAACAGAATTCTGAGCTGATGAGGATTGTATTGTAATTTATTAGAGACATTACTATTCCTACTATTAACCTGAAATTACATATAGTCTTGTGCAGTAACCACGGTATAACAATCAAGAGAGAGGGATAAAACCACTAAGACTTTAGCAAGTCATGACTTGCTGATAGCAGTGTTACCCATAAAATTGAGCTGACAGGTAGTCTGCTGCATTTTTCTTGGGCATGGCCAATTCTGCTGCTTTTGAGGAGATGATTACCTCTGGGATTTTCACACAAGGGCTTAGTCCACCAATTTGTCATTTTGCTTTCTGGGGAGGAATCCTTTAACTCTTTCCTTCAATTGTTTTTAGGAGGAAGGAGTAACAGCCTGTACAGGTTTTCCAACTGGCTATACCTGCGAAGTTGTGTCTGGAATATGTTTTATGAAAATGGGATTGTGTTCTTTCTTGACATCTAGCAAAAAACCAACACTTTACGATTATGTAGGCAGTTAGCAAACTGAATTCAGCTGTCATTCTGTTTGATTTAGTGAAATCTAATTGAAGTCCTACTAGCAGTAGAAAAAACAGTAATTGCCTTTAAGAACATCTATAGGAACAATTGTTTCTGTAGAAACTAGCCTCCGATTTGTGACTTCTATTAAGAATGGTATGATCGTCACTAATGCTCAACAGGTAAGACTTTGAAAAATGTTCATGTTCCTCTCCCAAGTACTAGGAGGAAGGTACTTTTCCTCTCTTAGGAATGGAGGAGCATGTTTGTGGTGCCAAATGTGAACTGTATTAATGGTGCTTTCTTTGGACAAATCATAAATGCTTTGAAGAGCTACTTTCATGTAAATGTTTGTCCTCACACACACTTAGGTTTCACCCTCTTCGCAGATGGTTGTTTAGGCTGGGGGGAAGGGGAACAAGCAAAACCCAAGTGAAATAACAGTTGAGCATCTTGGTGATAATCAGAAGTTTCTCATTTGGAAATGTTTTCTCATTTAGAAATTATTGCTTTCAGCTGTGAAAATAACAGGCTTTTCCTGCAAAGAGAAAAGGAGGGAGGATGCATTTAAGTATTTAAAATAAACATAAATTCTGTTTTGTAAATATGGAAAATAATGACTCTTGTTTTAAGGTCACACAAGGATTCCATAAATATTGCTTGCATTTGTGGATGAGTTATTTCATTAGATCAGGTCAGAGAAGCCCAGCTTGAAAATGAACCTCTTAATGCTGAAGCTGTGCTAACGCCCTTTTTGAGCAACCCCTTCAAAAGGAAAATACTTAGGGGCTGTATGTAAACAGAAGCCTCAGAGTTCTTTCATTGGTTGCACTGACCTAATGTAGCAGGGGTAATTATCTCAAGGCTGGCTAACTGCAGAGTGCTTGGAGAGATTTGCTGTGTTTGAGTGAGAACTGCCGGTCTCAGAAGATGGGATGTTTCAAAACACTGCATACCAGGTTCATTTCATACCTCTCTCTTTTTCCAAAAAGCACCTTGATCTTTATTCATGGTACCTTCTCTCTGTGATGAGAACAACTGCATTCATGCTTTTCTAAAAGTAGAGGCAGATATTTTGCAGAAACATGTTATGACACAACAAAGTGCCACTTGATAGTCAGAGTGGAGAAGCCTCCAGTGAGTGTGCAGTATCGGATAGCTGGACAATAAAACTCCTTGCTGGTGTGTTGCTTTCTCTGACCTGACTGTTCAAGCGTTATTGAAGGAGAAAAACCAAGTCATGTGTAAAGGGGCTACATGTGCCACCTGGTGAGAGTTTCAGGCCCCTGTGGGTTGTTTTCTATTTTCTTTAACAGCAAAGATAAGAGTACCATTTGCCTGGTTTCTTCAAATCCCCCCACCCCCCCCACCCAGAAGTGGAACCAATTCGTTCTGAGACCTCTGCTGAGTGCCCTGCTCTGAGTGGAATGTTACTCGCTGGTCCTTCCCACTGCAGCATGGAAATCTGCTGTCCTGTGTGGGAGGATGGGCTTTGAGTGAGAAGGTCCAGCAATACATGGGTTCTGTGATCATTTTGCAAGGGTGGAAACATTTTGATGTAGGGTCTGTTTTGAAACAGAACCAGGAGGTGTTATGCCATCTACCAGTTGCTGTATGGTGTTGGTAGTGTTTTTTCTTTAAAGACAGACCATAGCATGTGTTTTTTCAAAGATAACTTAAGTCTCGTGCCAAAGTATGGCTTAGTGGAAGTATTGTGTGAAAGGTGCTTTAATCAGGCCTGTGCTACTTTTTTTTTTTAATTGTATTAGTCAAAGGAAGAATTTTCAACAGAAATTTCTTTAATAGGTAGCCAATGAGTATGGCTCTCAAAGGAGTTGCAGAAATAATACTTGGAGTAACATATTGGCTTGCTTGGCCTTTCCTGAATGTGATGTACAATAAAAACCAAATGCAGTTTCATACGCAGACAGGTTTAGTTTGAAGAGTCTACAGTTTGTAAATCTTAAACCTGTGTGTGGTATAAGAGAAGAGAGAATTGCTCAGCGTGGTTTGTATGGTTTTGGTTGGTGGGGTTCTTTGGGTTTTTTTCTTTTCTTTTTTTTTTTTTTTCCCCCCCCCGAAACCTGAGTAAAAAGCAAAATGAGAATTGTTGTTTAAACAGCAGCACTTCAAAAGAATATTACTGCAAGTAATGCCCTCCACATCCTGGGAGGAGAGAGAAATAAGCAAGACACATGTACAGTGTGATCCTGCACATTATAGCAAAATTGAAGTTAAGTTAAACTGCAACACATGAATTGAAGAAATGGTGAAAAGTACCACCTTTTCCTTTTTTTAAGCTCTTTTCTTTAAAACAGCAGTTCAAATTTAGCTCAGATTGCTACAAGCCAAAAAATGGTGAGTAGCTGCAGTGTGTTCTCCCTGAAGTTGCCTAGCTCAAGGGAATCGTATTCCCAATTGGGATGGTTCAAACCTTGACGGGTACTGGTGGGTGGATAGAATTTCTCTTTCAGGATGGAACTAAAGATGCTTCTCCCAATGTGTTCTGCTGTGGTCCAAGACTTGCAGGAGACCAGTAGTAACTATTACCCTACTTAGGTTGCCTGGGAATAAACCTTCTGTTTACAACATTAGTTTTAAAGGGTGAATAATCTATGGTTGCTAAAGCTTTACCCAGACCATTATTGCCACAGATTAAGATGGGGGAAAACAAAGATATGAGCACAAGCTACCAAATGCTAATCTGAAATTTTAACTTTTGATGAAGTCTATGGCATGGTAAATAATAGTAGAAAAATACCTTTCAATCATTATCCTATTTCTGTTATTCCACTGTCTTCCATGCTTTGGCTCATGAGCCACAATCAGTTGCTTTCTATTTTCCTCTGGTTTCTTTTTGACTAGTTTGTTTTGGAAGGTGAGCAGGCTGCATTAATTAAGCAATTACATTGTCAGCTTGAGTTGTGCTTGCCATTCAGATTAGATTCAGATCCATGAGTGTAGTTAGAGGAGGAAACATCCATGCCAGGAAAAGCGAAAATTTTGTGCAGCTCTGACACGGAACAATAAGCTGTTCTGCTCTTGCCTCTTTCCTAGAGGAGACTAAGAAATTTGACAGAATGGTAGGTTCTTAGGAGTCAAGTGCTTTGTGGTCTGGAAGCCATCAGTTCTGTCTCAAATCACTCTCCAGATAATATTCTTAATGAAAATGATGAGACCTTCATGTGGTGGATTATCAACCAAAACCTGCAGTTTGCCTCTGGAGTTTTAGCTGAATTTGGAGTCTGAAATTTCAGACTTCTTTTTAATTCTTTGAGGAATCTCATTTATTCATTAGTGGGAGTCTCTAATGGACATTGCTCATGCAAAGTGGTGACATTTTTTATGATTAAAGAGTCTTGTTTTAAGATATTTTTGAAACACTGGAGTAATGCCATTTGGGTGCAGATTTGAGTGATAATTATAGTTGACAGCTGTAGTTCTTGAACCACTGGAAACTTGCATGTTTCACTAGAAACTGAGACAGTGTAATGGGAATGCTTATATGCATCAGATTGAACACAAGTGTCAATGAGTGTAGGATGAAAAAACAAAATTCCAGTGATACAAAATTACTTTGCAAAAATGTCTCGTCATGACAACTTTTATGCATGAGCACTCATCTACAGGCTGGGTTTCAAAACAGGCCTTGTATGTGAAGGCTCCTAACTAAGACTCGGGGCTTTGCGTATGAGTTCTGAAGTCATCTCTTAGTTGTACAGCCAGAAAATCATTTTGTTTTAAATGAACAGTAATGTTTTAATAGATGAAATACTGTATGTAAAATGTTTGATGTGTGGCTTTCTTTGGAACTTATCTATGTCCTCTATGGTGTGAAGTTAGCACTATGTGTTTTCTAAAAGCACAGCAGCAATGTGTAAGTGGAGAAGAAATACTGTTTGGATTATGATCATTCATGCATTTCTCGTACTGTGCACAGCACAATAGATGGTTTTTCAGAATATGACATCAGATACCAGCACAGTGTCAGTTTGAGAAATGAAAAATCTGCGTGTGTTTTAAGCAGAAGAAATAGTTGGAAATCTTGTGCTTTAAGATAAACTTTTATTTTGGATTAAGTTTTAAAACAATTTTTTTGCAGTATTGTCTTTAAAAAAGTTTTCTGACAAATACCATGCCTTATAATGTCAAAAATGTTGCTGGTCTGATTTCTAGCTATTGGTGTGACACAGGTTTTTTTTTCTGGGGATGTTCAAAATATTGATCTGTGGATTTGAGGGAGGTCTATCAACACACTTTGTGCAAAAGCCAGTATCTCAAGTGTCCTTCACTGTAAATGTGTTAAGTTCAGAAAAAGAAAACTTTCTGAAATGACTGGGATTCTTTTGGCAGGATTAGCTGTTGTGCAAACATTAAAGAAAAGTAGTAGTGACTGTGGCTGTTGTGTTTTCTCTGAGATCATCTAGAAGTTGTGAACTCTTTTCTCACACCCTGCTTGCAGAGGGTTTTTCAGTTTTTTATTGAAGTTGCTGCACAAGATATTAACCCCACAAAAACCTATCATGTAGGGTTCAATCCTATTGGGAATTAAGTGTACCTGTAAATTGATTGGGTTTGCTCAGTATTTCTTCTAACAAAAAGTCCTTTTTCTCTTAATGTGGAGGCCTATGTTACTAGAAGTGCATCAAGCGGGTAGAGCTCTCTGCCCATATATAGTCTGCCTGACAAAACGTACTTTAGTGAAAGTAGTATAGAAGCTATCTAAACGTAATCCTCTGGCTTGAAGAGTCTTAGCTCTTCATTATGAGAGTGCATACCTGCTCAAAAATTGGCAGATAATTTACTTTCTTCCAGCAGTACAGCTGGCAAACTACTGGCTGGTCACCAGTATATGAAGTTATTTTGTTCAGTTTTATTCACATTATCTCAGTTTAGCTCTGAGCTTCCAAGGCATTGCTTTGATGTGAGAGCAGAATTTGACCCTTACCCTCATGGTGATGGTGCTCACTCTGCAAGAATTAAGATGTATCTAAATATTGGCTATGAATTTCGTAACTATATGAGATAAGTATTAAATAGGAAACATGAGTAATAAATACAGTAGTGCAGAAGAAAAATACTGTTAGGCAGAGAGATTTATTATTTCTAGTACATGACAGTTTTGTTTCTTAGGAAGGCAAATCATATGACTCAATAATGAGCTGTGATTTATTTAACAATGATATATAGCTTATTCTCAGAGGCGTTACGGTCAACGGATGGTCACAAGAGGAGGATTCTGTGTGTGTAACTTTGTTAATCCAGGAATTTCCCAATGAAATGTTGGCTTATTGGTCTCATAGAGCCACCCGACACTTAAAAGAATGCACCGTATATTTGGGGTTTGGACAGTAGTAAGTGTTAGCCTTTTTTGGTGGACTAGATCTGGTATTCCCAGTCAAGCACTGCTTTCTGTGTACAGTGATACTAATCTGTGTTTGTCAGCTGATGCAATTTTTTTCAAAAATATTTTTTTGCAAAAATATTTCCTGTATATATGTAAGTTATGTAGTGTATGTAGACTGATGCGCGTGATTTTATTCTCCCCCCCAGCCCCTCCCTTTTATCTAATATAGTTATCTGCTCTTATATGAAGTGAATATAATGTAATGATGAGGATACTCATTTCTAGTCACTTTGTGGAGGTACCAAAATAATGGGGGAAGAAACGGTTTGGGTCTTTTTTGCCTTGAATGTTGACTGAAGTTGAAGTAGTTTAAAGTTAGGATTGTTGTTATGCTTAACTTTCTAGTAGCTACTAAGAGACTTCAGAGAACCACACTAAAAAGAAACTGAGGAGTAAATCAAGTACATCTGCTCAGTAATGTGAGTGACATGAACATTATGGGAATTGCTGGGGAAAAAATTGTGTAATTCACTTTTAAGTGTTGGGATGCATTGCTGTATCATCAGATGATCAATACATAGGTGAGAAGCAAAAGCTGTTCCATTTAAAGGCTTAACCACACATTTTGCTTAGAGGAAAAAAAATGTATGGAGATTCTTACATTCAAACAAATTGAATGGCTCTGTTAACACCATATCTTTCTCCATGTCTAAAAGCCATGAAATGGCACTAATCTGCACTTTTGTGTTTGTGTTTCCAGTACCGTGTTGTCATTCCAATTGTGTAAAATTTAAGAACCCTTTTTGAATATTGGTGGATCAGTGGATTTTTATAGTCATTGCTCAAGTTGATATAGCACAACAGCAAGTGATGACATGTATGTGCAAGCCTGAATATTACTTATATTAATAACATGCATCTTAATTTTCTATTATGCTTAAGTTTCAATTATATATAATGTAAAAAAACAGGTTATAAAAATTATAGCATTTTTAAAAAATTAATTTAAAAGAACTGTTGCAACTTTAGCATGTCTTTAGCAAACTAAAAGGTGGTGACTCTGCTGCAAGATAACACCTGAATTTAAAGCAATAGTTAGATATTCTGGGTGCATTTAGGAGTAACTATTTATAGGCAATAGTATAAAAAGTTTGGAGGCAAGAAAAAGAATTGTGATTCTAGCAGGTTTTTTCTTTGTCTCCCTGCAAGGTACATGTGAACATTTAAGTGATTCCCTTTCAGACTGGTTGGTCTTAATAGCCAGTGTACACATGGTACCATGGAATCCCCTGTCAGTGTAATTTTGAAGGTGGTAACACTTTTCGTTGTATTTATTGAGAAATATTACTGAAAGCAGTTTTTCTGGCTCATGGAAACTGGTCTGTCACAGACTTGGACGGCAATACTTTACTTCTCAAGTGCCTCAGTAAATGCCTTGCCTCTGTATTGGGAAGAACGGATAGTTTTTCAGTGTTGACATGGATGCAGTTAACATTCGAGGTTAGCCTCTCACAGGTTGGGAGCTGATTTGTTTTCAAGTTCTTCCTGACCCTAGGAGGAGTGTTTTGCAAGGAGGCTGCCTGATGCAAAATGTGACTTGCCTTAAGTCAGAAGGAAATGTGAAGGAAGATGGTGGTATAACCACTTCTGGTATTGATCAATGTATGTGGGATTTCATGGAGGCTGGATGCTTGAGGACAGCAGGATTAAGCATGACTAAAGGCTGGAATCTCCAAACAAGTCTTAAAGTGGCTCCTGGGAAAATATTGTAAAACCAGATGCCCAGTTGGTGACAGCATGCATGCTGGCAAGTTGCCTTATACAAATAATATAAACCTCAGTTTTGGGGTGCAAGAGTTACTGGTCAAAACTCACTTGCCATTTCAAAATGAGTCAGTGATAGCAATGCTGTGTGGAAACTGTAAGATCACAACATTAATGAAATATCTAATGGATTATCTCTAAGTGGTTGAGATGGAGCCGTTTAAGGATTCTAGGAACTGAACCTTGAAAGAGGAAAACAAACCATAAATCATCTGAAGAGAAAAGCATTCAAAATGGACTTAAAGTAGATCACAATTCCCAGCAAGTATGTTTGCTGCAGAGTATTAAAACCCAGTGCTTAGTGTTGATTTAGAACAGGCTTGTTGCAGTATAATTAGGGTTTTATAACCTAACAAATATTATCATAAATGGTTTCCTTACACTGAAATATTTCCCTGCAGTATTGGCTACTCAGCCAGAAGTGCAGGTGAACGAAATCCAAAGTCCAGACCCTTTGTTCTACGCTGGTAAAAGAAGCAGCAAAATATAAATGAACTCTTACAGTGCCAGTATATTTCCATTTTAATACAATTACATTGATCAGTTGTTAGCCTTGACACTAAGTTTCGAAGTACTTGGTTCACTTATCTATGCCAAAAGTTAAGTACTTGACATATGTTTGTAAACTCAGGCATCCAAGCATTAAGCTTGCAATTAGCCTGTTTAAAAATTTGATGATGACAATAATTCACCTGGGGGCCTTTTTTATTACAGAATTTGGCTATTTAATGACTTGAGATTGTTTTGAAAATTCTGACCTAATTGTGCTGCTCCTGTCTGGAAATAACTCATGTTTTAAAAAGAACCTACTGTTCTCAAATACGGAAATATGGTTCGTTCCATCCCCCCAGTACACCTGTTTATATTTGTCCTAGAAAAAATTTTTTGAGTTTTAACCCATCAAAAACTAATCCTATTGGTATATCTAGGCAGAGCATCCTAGAAATATGGAAGGTGACCTGGAAGGAAGAATTTCCACTCATGTTTTTGCCCTCCACGGTCTTTAAGGAATGTGGTGGGTTTCTGTGTGAGGTGCTGTTTCTGTTCTCTTGCCTGTAACTTGAAATCTAGTTCAGGTGGGGCTGGCCTACTTCTGCCGCTGGTAAATACCGCTATTTTACGGCACTGTAGCTGTAACGAAGTCTTCTCAAGTTCTGATTAATGATGCCGTTCATGATGAGGGTCAAGGTTGTGTTAGATGAGTTTTGTCCCTGACAGATCGCGGCGTTTTACTGGCCCGGTGCTTCCAGAGGTTTCGCAAAGCCTCTCCCCAAGTATGTTGCTGCTAGTTAAAACTCAGTGGTGTGCTCCTTGTTGCTGTTGAGTACGGTGAGGGATAGGGGGAAGAAGAAAGGGCTGAATTTGTTTAATTGGCAATGGCTTTTTCTGGCACACTAGCATACTCTTGATGATGCTATTTATGGGTGCCCCTTGCCAGAAATAACATTCATGTGAAACTGCACTTCATGGTTGACAAAAAAATTATCTCTCCAGCATGTTACCATATTTAAGCCATTTGTTCACTCTGCTATTATTTGTTGTTTTAAACCCCTTTGGTGAATCTTTTAAAATCTTTTGCTCATTCTGTATTTTCTTTCACTCTTTAGAATAAAATTGTAGATCTATAATTCAATAATGGATAGTTGGTTCTGGCAAATGTAAAATAAGAAGTCTGACACTAATTTTGCAGCTGTTTGCTTTCTGTATCTAAATTGCTTTCTCTTTTTCAGACATCAGTAACTGCAACTCTCCCACTAGTCAGCTACTGTTCCTTTTGTTGTTTATGAACGATTTCTCTGACTAGTAGCATGTGTTTTTCATGGAAAGATGAGAGCTCTTTGTTGTCCAAAACAAATGCAGATTTCAAGTCTTAAAGCACAGATTTTTATCTGAGTCCCCAAGTTTCTTGTCTGGTGGCAGTATTCAGCTGGCATCTGTGTCAAGCAACATGTTCCTTTGCGATTTGAGTGGCCAATATCTATTCCCAAGATACACGTAATTATCAAGTTTTCATTCAAATCTTTTAGTTGAATTTTAATGGGGACTCCATGTCTTCTTTTTTTTTTCTAAAAATAAACATCTGTTACAGATAAACTGAATTCCGATAGAATTTTGTTTTTAAAGGGAATTAAGATCCCTATGTGTCTTTCCAGACTTCTTTCTGGGGATATCTATTGCAAATATGTAAGTTTGTAAGGAAAACTAGTTTTCTAATAGTCAGTGCTACCAACTGTAAGCAGCTGTCTCATTTTTTCTATGGATGCAGCTGCCCATCTTGGGTAACCAGATGATTTTGTATTCTCACCTGTTGTTTGTGCATTTAAAAGTTCTGACTGCCATGCTTAACTCCAGCCTTCTTTTCCCCTCAAGGTTGGGCCATATGTGGTCATCAAATCACAGTGGTCAGCTGCTGAGACTGATTAAGTCATTTAGCTGTTCAGGTCTGAAATAAATTAAGCAGCATGAAGTGAGGCCAATCTCCCCTACACAGTTGTCAGACTTGCATCTCTTTCCAGAAGAAAGACATGTTATTTGCTTACATAGTACATCAAATGGCAAATATTCTTGAGTTTTTGTGCTTGCATTGGAACGGCTGCAGTCTTGGGAGGGCTGGAAGAACAGTGGGAGCCAAGTGAGTTACCCAGAACTCCATGGGACTCATTTATGCAATTCATCCAGGAACTGGAAATTGGATCTATAAAGCAAGAGAAACTTTCATTCCAAGACAAGACTCCTTAGGACCAATGCAATGCCATGGCAATAAAGCTACTCATACCATTTTTTATTTAATACATGAAGTTGTTTCCTAACAGTTTAGTTTTGGTTTGGTTTGTGGTTTATTTGTTTCTTTGTATGTGGTGTGTTTTGGGTTTTGGTGTAGGGTTTTTTTTTTGGGGTGTGCGTTTTGGTGTGGTGTGGGTTGGTTTTTTTTTTTTTGAGTAATGGCAGACATAACCCTAGTTCATTAGAATATACAGATATAGGTATTCCATGGCAGATTACCCCTATCTAGCCAAAACCATACTAATAGAAAAGCCTTTGTATCTTGAGGCAGACTGCCTGTTTGTTTGAAACAGAACAGCTGTCTGGAAATGTGCAACTCATTGAAATCTGAAGTGAGGGAAAGATTCTTTTTGCTTCACTGTATGCCAGACCTTTTTTGTATTTATTTCTCTCTTTTTTTTTCTAGGTAAAATGGGGAGCGGCTTCTATAGTTTCTCTTGCTTATTCTGTATTTGTGTGGGTTTTTACAAAGGACAGTTTTGTATCATGTTTTCCAGAAGAGTGCTATTGTCTCTACTGTAGTAGTATCATGTTATCCTTTGCCCCTTTCTACTGGGGAAAAGTTAGCATATCACTATATTGAAACACCAGCAATAATTTCATCCACTGATGTATGGCTGTGAACTGAAGGGCGGATAAAATGATCATAAGAACATAGAAATATATTCTAGGAAGATACCTTGTGTCTCACAGGAAATTTGGTCAAGAACATACCAAGAGATGCACATCTTTCCCAATTGTTTTTGTGTTAAGAAAAAACTAAAGATAAATATTTTAAGTAATCCTAAATCATTTTTAAGGTAGTTAACATCTCACTAGCACAGAATACTTTCCCATCATGATGTAACTTGCAGGGATAAAATAATAAAATAGTATTGTTAGAGATATGGTGGAGTTGAAATACATGTACTTAAGTCCCTTTCAAACTTGCTGTTAGTATCCCCTCTTGCTGTCTCATTTGTGGCAGCAATATCTTAAATAAGCAGGATGCTGTTACTGATACTCACACCTTCTTGGTGGCAGTTGCTTGAAGATTAGCATTGTTTACTGTCCAACTTCATTTAATGTCCAAGTGGGGCAATGGCAGCTCCACAAATCTGATGATAAAATATTATAGGAAAGCAGACTGGGTTGTAAGTGGATAAATGAAGGACTTAAATTTGCTAAACAATTTGCAGATGCTAGAAGCACAAGGGAATAAAATGAGAACAGCAAATTTAAGACTAACAAGTATGCACACCGTGGGCCAAGTTTGCAGAGGCCTCTACTTGGCATCTTACATGCTATTTGGTTACTTCCACCCACAATTGACTTGTTGAAGCAAAATTGGAGCCACAAAAAACAAAATGTGAAGTCCCCCTACCATAATGTGCGGAGGCAAACAGCGCCTGTACCCATAAATCAGGTGTTTAACTATCTGCAGTAACTTGAATCTGCAAATGATTGAAAGCTTCCCTTTCCCTCCCATGTGATGGCAATAATGCTTTTTGAATGTTTTTATGCATGGAGTAGGCAGCTCTGAAATAAAGGCATCTTGTCACCTCACAGAATAGCTAAATCTTATTTCAGAACTGCAGTTATACAGTATTAAGCTCAAATGCAGGTGTAGAAAAACAAAACAAAAATAAAACACAACCCCCCCCCAAACCAAACCCAAACCACCCAGTTTATGCCATTCCCACTGGCACTTAGAAGTGCAATTCAAGTCCTCTTGCAGAATAAAAATCTGGACATTTGCTTTCAGAACCTTGATTCCAAAAATACTGTTGGGTTTCTAGGAACCACCAGTGGGGATGTGCTCACTGTAACACTGAGCCATCTCAGCTGTTTGAATTTCTACAGATTCGCATTGTCAGGTATGGTAAGTGGAAGCCTTCTCAAAAATTGAGATATACTGATTCCTTGAGCCAAGGGACAAAGTGCATTTATATTAGCAGTATCTTGAGACCTGCAATAAAACTGAGTTACTAATGTTGAGGTTTTCTGGCTGCAGATACCAGACTCTTGCTAAAGTGTTTTCATTTGTTCAGACATCTTTCTGGGAGATCAGTGACAGCTGGAATATTCCAAAAGTGAGTCATTTATCTAGATAGCTTCCAAACTGTGGTGGTTGGTCAAAGACTACAAATGATGGAAGTGGAAAATCTGTGGATTTAGGAATCTTTTGGAAGTCCTTGATTTGTATCTTCTTTCCTCCCCCATTTCCAGTAAAAGTAAAACACTGTTTCATCCCCAAAAAGCAACACACTACTTGTGAGTGTAAAATAAGGTTTTCTACGTTTATTTTCTGGTTTAGGATAGGACAATATATCAACAAATGCTATAGTGCAGGTCCGTTCCTAAAGACTGTAAGAATCAAAGCAGCATATAGTAGTGCGATAGGATGATACATGCAAGTAAATGCTACAGCCTGTTTTATTCTCTTCAGACTCATTTCGTCAACTTCTTGTGTTCATTGTTAACTTCCAGAGTGTAGACTTGCCCTTGGTGACTTTATGCTTAATTGTATGTGCTGTGAGCACCTTTAATTCATAGATGCTGTAACACTTGCAGTATGCAGTTTGTTACGGAGAGTATCTTGTAGGACCAAGACTTGAATATTCAATAGTTGGCAGAATCAAGTACTGTATAGAGTCCAGTGCTGCATGTGTGAGGTAGTAGTAGCTTGGCCTTGACCTTGTTAATAAAAGCAGAGGGGAGGGAGATACTTCTGCTGATAGGAAGCCTTTGGACAGACCTGACTGCAGTATAGCGTAAAGGGTAGAATCCAGTGGGTTGGATGGGACAGACCTCAGTCCTGGGGTTTGATCTACAGTATAATTGGGATGGTTCATTCTTTTAATATGAAATAATTAACTTCTATGAATGATTTAATATCATGAGACCATCTTGTTTTAGTTTCAGATGCTTCTGGGAAATTTAGGTGGTATTTTTTTCCATTGTGTTAGCTATAGGTTGTCCATGCTGGAAAGAGCTGCTTTCGAGAAGTTTGCATACATATAGCTAATGCTAGCACAGACCTACAAATCAGTCATATCTTTGGGTATAGTCATATTTTCCTATGTCCCATAGTCATGTTTTCCTATAAAAATCAAATAATATTTTCCAAAATTATAGAATAATTCAAGGTGGAAGACAACTTCAGTAGACAAGTCCAGCTGCTTGCTCAGAGCAGTGTCAGCTGTGTCACACCAGGTTTCCAGGTCTTTATCCAGTTGGGTTTTGTAAACCTCCAAGGACAGTGGCTGCACAAGCTCTGAGCTTCATGTTCCCCTGCTTGACTTCCTCAAGGTACAAAAGGCTTTCCCTTTTATATCCTTGTTTCAACTTCTACTCATTGCTGCTTGTCCTCATGTCATGCACTGTTGTGAAGAGCCTGGCTCTGTCATCTTGATAACCTTCTTGTAGGAGTGGGAAACTGTTGATAGCCATCTCCCTCCACCACTTCCTCCAGCTTTCTTTTCTCCAGGCTGAAGCCCAGGTCCCTCAGCCTGTCCTCACAAGGTAAGCTCTCCAGTACCCTGAATATCTTGAGGGCCTTTTGCTGGATCTGCTCCAGTTTTTCAATGTCTGGTATCAGGAAGTCCAAAATGGGGAAGGATTAGAGATGTACCATCGTATGATGTTAATCCTACTCAGTGCAGGACTTTGTTGTTGATGAATATCATGAGGTTCCTGTTGGCCAATTCCTCCGGTCAATCTAGCTCCCTAAGGATGGCAGCTCTGCCTCAAGTGTGTGATAGTTCTCCCCAGTTTGGTGTGATCTGCAAACTTGGTGAGCCTGCACTGTCACCTCCTCCAGGTCATTGTTAAAGAGGAGAGATCCTGGGATTGACACCTCTGGTGCTCATTAGTAGACTGGGTAGAGTACAACCTGGTAATCACTACCCTTTGGGACCCATCATCCAACTAGTTTTATGCCCATATGGTTGTCCAGCCATGTACCATAGTCCTTGATGGTCCTTGAATTTGGTTACAAGTATATAGAAGAAGATAGCATTAAAAGGCTTAAAAAAAGCAAAGTGACTGAATCATTGAAAGCCTTCAGGTGGGTCAGACATGATTTCCTCTTGGTAAAACTGTACTGACTGTTCCAAATCACTTTCTTACATGTGCCCAGAAATGGGTTCCAAGAGGGGACCTACTTGAACTCTGAAATTTGGGTCACTTCTCAGATGGGAGAGGTAACTTGAATAGATTTTTTTGGATGGGCCTGTTTCAAGAAGTTGTTAATTGCAGGACGATTATTCTGCTGCAGTTTCTCATACCAAGGGCTTTGCACGTAAATATTTTCATATACATCGATAGAGCCGAAAACTCCCTGTATTTTCCTGCTTCCTGTAGCTAATACAGCTTAACAGCACAGTAGGATGGAATACTGAACAGGCAAATTGTTTTGACACAAAGCATCACTCCAATACCAGACCCTAGGCCAACTGAAGCATTCTGTGGAGTGTCACATTAGAAGATGCTTTGTGCGGTGCAAGTAACGGTCTTTTGATGAACTTTCAAAACAACTATTGAATTGGCTGGTGGTTTCCTAACTACTAACTAGGTGCTAAATATCTGGCAGAGATGTTCCTACTGCCTTTCAGGGGGCATGAAGAAATTTCCTCAGCAATAGCAGCTCCTTTGCTATTACTTACAGTCAGTCAGTGCTTGGCTTTGTCAGCTTTGTTCACTCTTTCTAGGTCTAGCCCTGCCGTTTGCTTGCATGGGGGCTGCTTTTCTGCAAAGGCACCCCGTCTTGCCCGCAGATTCTGCCAAGACCTCTCTCAATGCTCCCCTGAGGCTTTGTTCCAGCAGGACTAGAAAGAGGCAATATCCACCCCCCTCTTCTCTTGGCATCCTTGTGTTTTAAATGCAGCACAAGGTCCTGGAAACAATAAATTCTGGCTGCTCAGAAACTCCTTCCCCACAGCCACTCTCCCCACTTGCTTGTGCATCAACTGCATGCCCTCATGGGGTGTCCTCTCCATTCATCTGTGGCACTTGGCAGACCTCCAAGCAAGGCTGTCCCACAAATTCAATGCCCCCGAAGCCTGCACCAGCTTTCTTGCCTCTTCCCCATCTGCTCAGATGATTCGGGACGAAAAGGCTGGTGCCGGTTTTCACCATGGTGCTTGTGTGCCCGAAGAGGTACTTAACGTTTCCAGCAGAGATGAGTGATTTACTTAATTTGACTCTTCTACAGGCCCTGTGAAGTCTGTTGTTTTTGTTGGTTTGTGTTGTTTTTTTTTTTTAACATACAAGCAAGAGAAAACTTAATTTTTTTAAAAAATGCTTGCGATTGCTGTTGGCTGGGTATATGCAGCTGCCTAGACACCGCAGTTTTAGCAATTTTTGCTGTGGTTTATACAGATTGACGTATCCCAGCGAGGAATGTTAGCCACAGAAAGTTGAAGATGAAACCAAGCAGGGACTATTAAACTGGTAGCAGCGAAGAACTCAGTTGCAGTTTAGAATAGTATTTAATTTATGGAGGCTTTGGTTACATTGTTCTGTTTTTCACTTGACACTCCAGCAGCTGAAAAGAAGCCCTTCACATAGATGCTGCACATGCCTAGACCCATCTCTTCCTGCCCCTGAACTTGTTATAACTACATATTCCTTGTAGCTTTTTTGCTACAATAAGAAGAGTGGTACATTCCTGATGACTTACTCCATTTCTGCTTTTCTTCTAAATTCTGTATTCAGTTGACTAATTTAAGTCTGTATTTAATTGACTGAGAGAGTCAAGTTTCTTTACTGTGGGGGTAGAGGTCTTCTCTCTGCTCAGTTTGTATTCTCATCCTAATACATCCAGTAAACTTTTCTAAACCCAAATTTCTGCTTTAACTTTTTACAAAGGGATGAGATAGTACAAGTTTAGAAAAATGTGGGGGTTTATGCAGTCTGAGAATATAGATAATGGAGTGAGAAGGAGGTCATAATTTGCTGTAAAGACTGTTTACAATATGACTACTCCAAATAGGAAAAAAACCTTCATTTGACTGTCATTTTTTCCAGTTGCTTCCTGTCAGTTGAAACTTTATTTCTATTTTGACTTTTAGTATTTTTTTCTTAATTGATGCAAGAGAAAACATTCATTTTACAATGAAAAAGAGACATTTGTTTCTGAAAATCTTCAACTGTTGTGTTGACTACTTCCTAAAACTGGGCCAATGCTTGACCAGTCTTCTGAAAGACACTCGTTTCAAGAGAAGCACATCTTGCCAAAGTACTTCCACTGAAGCTCTTCCAGCCATTTTTCTGTAAAACTGAGTTAACATTGACACGTTAACAAACTGTGACCTGAGGATGTCTCAGAATTGGTGCCAATTCATTAGGGATTGAGGAAATGCTTTTCAGTGCCTCTTCACTTGCAGAATAATCTGGGATTTTAGCAACCTTGATTTACTCCCATGCAGCTCAATCTGGTTTTGGAAATGGATTAACTGTGTGTAGAGGAGAAAAGACTATGTAGAACAACACTTCAAGGCTTTTGTTCTTTAGCATTAAGACATTATTTCTTCAGCTGGATTTTTTTTTTTTTTGCACATAGCGATGAAATAACACTTCTAAGGTTAAAAAAGGCTTGCAGATCATGGCAGTGTGTGAATGTCATACTGACTACTGCAATAAAGGTGGACAAGGATGTTACTGCCTTTTTCTGGAGGAGAACAAAGAAGTTGAAGGGATGTCTTGGGACACTGGTACCAACAGCTCTGCAGTTGGAGTAACAGCCTCATGCAATCCTTTTCATTAACTTGAGTTCTTCTTGGGAGCACTTTGTCCCCTCCCCTCCATTTCTGTGGGAGATGATTCCAAAGCTTTATTTCTGAGGATCCAAAGTATTCCTTTCATTCAAAGCCTAAAATTGTTCAGGACCAGAATGCCCATTTGTTCTTAAGCAACATCCTTTAGTTAAAGCAGCTTTTCTCTTACTATTTTATCTTAGTTATCAGGCTGCTCCTCATTGATCTTCAACTGCAGTTTTTTCTGGATATTTTCTCTACTACTTAGATTCCATTTTTTTCCTTTTTGTTTGTTTCTTTTTTTTTTTTTAATACAGATGAATAACATTATACTTTCTGTTTTAATCTTTCAAGGTCTAATTAAACTTGATTTTTGGAAGTTCCTGCCTTACCCCTGTGCTGCTTGACTGTGACCAGTGCTTCATTTGGTTTTTTCCTATTCCCTAACAGTACTCTCCTGTATTCCAAGCAGATGCCTAGATGTCATCTTTCAAGGAAATCAGTGGTCCCTTCTTACAAACTTCCTTTCCTCCAGAGCACTGCTCATGTGGGATAACTTCCTGAGTTCAAGCACTGCTAAATCTGAGCTAGCCTTCTGTCTGCTCCATTAGGTGTCTTTGAGTAGTTCTCTTACAGTGTCAGTTTGTGCCTTTTCAAACTGAGCACTCTCAGGTCAGCTCATGGTATGTTATTTTCTCTTGGGTGGCTGTAGGAGCTTGTTGGCTCTGCTGCAGAGTATTGCTTTCCCAGGGACCTATACTGTCAGAGAGCTTTGGGAACTGTTGCAGATTCGTTGGGATTTTCAGCAGAGTCCTGCCATAGCCTGGGTGTAAGTTTGAGTATATCAGTTGTTTCAAACAACACACTTTGAGCTCAACAAATGCTCATTTCCAATGATACTTAGTTAATCAGGGAGAAGAAAAAAAAAAAAAAAGACTAACTGGCATTGTGAAGTTCATTCTGGATTTATTGCATTCCCAGCTGAAAGTTCTGAGTTTTCAGCATTGGAGTTAAAGCCTAGTCTTCCCCTTTCAGGTGTCTCAAGAAACTTATGACAGACAGAATGATGTGTATCATCTGTGGCTTGTAAATAGTTTGGACTCATCTGAGTCTGTTGCTTGTCTTTGAAGAGCGTGTTTAACTTTTCATTAGAGCTCATCTCAATGGGCCTTTCTTTTTGGTTTTATATTTGGCAAATTGAAAATGTTTTTTCCTGATAGTTTTTGTAGATATTGTGCTGTCAGTCTTGCAATTTTACCATTCTTACTATTAACCGTTGGGATACTGTTATAAACATTAGGTTAATCCTATTAAAGATACCTTTTTTTGAAAAGCCATGTTTTGAGCTTGGACTAGATGATCTCCAGGGGTCCTTTCCAACCTCAATCATTCTGTGACTCTCTAAGTGTGAGTAAATAATATCTATTTTGATTTTCTGTCTGTATTTGTTGATTGTTAGAACAAATACTTAAATATATTGCTTCTAATTGATAATTCAGATTTCAAAGTTGTACCCCTTGCATTTCTTTGCAAGTTTTTCTTATGATCATACTAGCTATCCTCTTCATGGTAATCAATGACTTTCTGGTATACTGTTCTGTATTTGTACATTTTCCAGTTTTAGCCATTCTGTAAAAGCTACTTTAATGGTAAAGTAGTTCTAGTGTTCTCTGAAATGGACACTAGGACAACAGACATTTCTGAGAACCAGGTTGTTCAAGCTGCCAAAGACAGTGGTTGTACATGGGGCTGCCCTGGCTGTGTGTGCTATCATCCCTGGGGCAGGACCTGGTGTTTGGGCTTGATGGGATTTGCACTGGACCTTTTTTTTTCTTTTTTTTCCCAACCTGTCAAGATCCTTCTGCATAAATCGTACACCCAGCATGTCAACTACTCACCCTGAACTGGTACTGTACAGAGACTTGCTGAAAGTGCACTCACTGTCATCATCCAAGTCCTTAGTGGAAATGTTGAATAGTATTAATCTCGGTATTGACCCTTCAGAGTTTTAATCTTAAATTGTTTAGCTGGTTTAAGGTGAAGACTCTATATGCTCTGTGTAAGTACAGGTGAAACAAGAATAATATAAATTGAGTGATTAAACTGCATGATGCCATCAGTCAGAGCCAGCTGGTTGCCAAAATACTATCATTATTTTAGTGTCACTGCAGGAATAAGTGTTTAAGGAGTGAACAAAAGATATTTCCTGCCTGTGCAAAGCTTAGAGGAATCACTGAAATTGTGGCAGGTGCTGGTTTATTTGCTGTTCCATCAGGTGAACTGTGGCACTTCTTTGTAGCTTACTGGGAAAGTACGAAATAGGGTGCCATATGCTTGAGATTGTTCTTTGCTGCCTTCTGGGGAAATGAAGGAAACCGTTCATCCCCACCCTGCTCAGCCGTTTCTCTTTCTCTTGGAAAGAACAGACACATACACATGCATACAGTTCTTTCATAGGTTAGTCATGAAGTTGTTGCCTAAGATACCAGGCTGAGTTGTTCAAAGTTGCTTAGAAGGTGGAAATGGCACTGTTATGCACACACACAAAATTGCAAGCTTTTAAAATACAATTGTTTTAAGCCAGTAAGCTACTCTTGTTCTCTGTAAAATTCCAATACAAAATCCCTCCGCCCATTTCCATGAATTATTTCTTCAGGCTTCAAGCTGATACTTAGCTTCGCACAGAAATGGAGCTGAGTCTGTTCTCACAACTTCTGCTCTAGAGATGCTGCTGGTTTAATCCTCTCCAGGCTTAGACCTCAAGGCCAATTTCACTTATATGAACAATCCCTCCTGTAAAAAATCCTAGTGAAACATAAGAAATTCTGTTGTGATTTGCAGGGAAACTAGCTGAGTTCAGTGACCATTTGTGGCTTATTTAAGGCTATGGTGTATTCTCTTCGGGTGATTTGCTTTGTTTTCCTTTTTTAAAGCAAATTAGTATTGGGTGTCCCCAAACAACCCCACACTTAGTAAACTTTGTAGGATCACCAGGACCACTGGTCATGTCTTCAGGAACCCAAGAGAGAATAACCACCCTACCATTTACCCACTCTTGTGGGCAAGTTTTGCCACCAATAAGGTAAATGTATCTGAAACTGAGAATTAAGTTTTAAATTACAAATTTTCATTAGCCTTCTTATGTACTGGTGTGTTTGTTCTTGGTTTTCTCCACTGTAGTAAACAAATACTAATTTGTCTCTTTAGCTTAGTAGGAGACTAGGATAAGTGTATGGGATGCTTCAGTTGTCATAAGATGTCTAGAAAAGAAGGAATCAAGATGGCAGCAATGCAAGGACATAATCAAAAGCAAAGAAATTGAAAGAGGTCATGCAGATGCAGGTATCTAATGATGGCTTTTTTTCTTCACCTTGGAGAATACCTTGGGTCTTTAATGTTCTGCTCCGAGACTATCAAGCTGTGAAAGCTAATCTGTATATAGTCATGGAGCACCAAGGTTTCTTTAATCCAGAAGGAAATACTAAATGCTGAGTAGAAGTGTGGGTAGATTTTTCTTGCATGTATTCGAGGTAGTTTAGGTGTGTGGTTTAAGACAGTAATTTGGGGAGTGTAAGGCATGTGTGGTAGGTAGCCATACCTCAATGAGGATATGCCTGCACTCATACTGGCAGAAACAGTTCTGTGCAAGCTGCTCAGTCTGGTTTGATAAGTCCACAGTACTTCCAGGCAGTATATACCCATGGGACAATTGCGGTGAGATTTTTCTTTTTTTTTCTCCATACCACCTCAGTCACAATTTCATGTGATGAAAAAGCTTACTTAAAGATTAGATGGTTGAATAATTACATCAACTGGTGTTAGAGAAATGCAATGGTAGACACCTGAAATGAAATTTGAGTTGGTAATACATGTTATTAAGTTCTCTTAATGTACATTGCCTCAGCAATACCCGTGGTTTATTAGAAAGCCTGAAATGTCATGGTTTTTGTCAGGCTGAATTATGTCACTGCTCTGAATGACGGTTGTATAGGGCTTGGAATGTGTGGAGTATGTCAGTGATGCATTTTAGAAACAAATAAACATGGTATGTAGCGCTTTTGAAGTAAGCTTCAATTCTGTTGTATAAATGTAGTGTATATTCCAACTCTCTGGAAGCAAATGACTTCTAGCTCTTAGAAAGGGATGGTCTTTCAAAAATCATGGCAGTTTAAAAGCAGCCCTCTTGGTTTGGTAGACCTGATGAATCGGAAAGAACTTTCAATAAACTTTGGTTTTAGTTTAGTGTTTAAAATCTGCATGCATTGATTTAATTTTCCTTATTAACCTGTTATTAACAAATATGTCATGAACATCCCACCGGCTGCAAGATGTTTAAGAATATTAACTTTGTATTAAAGTAGAGCAGGATTTTCTGGGAAGATTGTGAGGATGCGCCAAGTAGTCTCAAATCCTACTGTAGAACTAGCATTTTCCAAAGAGCTGCTTATTGTTGGTTCAATAAGCCACTACTTGGACAGCCTGAACTTCTTCCTTTCCGTTGCTTGCTCTCCACCCATGTTTTTCAAAGGAAGCAGGGAGATGTGCAGAGATGTCACAAGAAAATGTAGAATGTTCAACTGTAGATCATGCAAGCAGGGAAATAAGGTCAATTTGTATGCAATTACATATCCCTCCTTCAAAATACTGGAGCTGAAAACTGTCCTACTTTGCTTAGCATTTTGGGCAGGTGCAACAGAAGGTACGCATGGAGGGAATAAGATGTTGTGAGAAGTAGTGTATTGCATTGATGCTGGAAGGAACAGGATTCTCCAATTTCCTCTCCTTTGTTCCAGTGTGCTGCTGAGGAATATGCAGCATTATTTTTTTGCAAGTAGCTAATTTCCTTTTCTGTCCCTTTTAAAATAATTGTAGCAGAGTGTCCAGCAAAAATATTTCTGCTTGCTGTCTAGGGGTGAGATGAAAAATGGCAATGACATACTGCACTCGTCCAGCATGGTGGCAGCAAGAACTACTCCTGTAGTGTGTAAATGGGAGCTGGGTTATATGGGAACTGTTTTCTATGTCACAAATAGCTCGAGTTGTCTGGAACATGCATGCAAACCTTCATTTTTCTAGACAGTGAACCCAGTTGACTTCATAGTAAATCAGTGGTCTGCTCCAGGTTGTATCTAGGTATGACTTGGGCTCACTGCCAGGGTGAGAGCCCTGGAATGCCTTAATTGATGTGTGCTCTAAGCAGAAGGAGTTCCTGCTATTTCTCCCGTCTGTGTGAGGCTGCACGAAGCTTCTTGAGATCATGTTGCCTTACTCAAAAGCAAACATACAGGCTATTAAAATTAATTCCAAATAAGGAATTAGTCTACATCTGTCTAGTCTTCTGCAAGTATCATTCATTCTTCATCTCTCTTTCAAGGATATGTTTATTTTTCTTAATTCTATTGAAGTTTCAGGTGGGTTTCCTCGTGTTAATGAGAATGAGGAAACTTGTCCTTGAGACATATTTTTTTGCTATTGATTTTCCGAAGCATGGAGGGAGAATATTCTCAGACTTAAAGGAATATTGTAACGGCTTTTAAAAATGAATAATTAGGTGTCCTATTTGGGATTTTGTTTTCAGCTTTTTTCTTACCAAATAACTTTCATTATGAAGACAAGAACTCCAGATGTTAAGAACTTGAGTTCCCAGTACACTAGGGAAATTAGGATGAGTGATCAAGAAACTGATGAAAATAAGGGCTCTTTGTAGCACTCGTAAAAGATGAACTCTTGTCTGGTCACACATAATGTATTTAGTTGGCAAATGAAAGAAGCCTTTCCAAATTTTTAAAGTTGTTTCTGTCTTGAAATTTAGTGAATCCTTTCCTAACATGAGAGTTGAGCTTGCAGGCCTCTGTAGAAGTTCATTTAAATTATTTTTGCTCCCCCTGCCCCCACTTTTTGTATTTCTTCATGACAAGGTCATATGAGTAAGCCTCTCGCATCAAGAGTAGCTGAAGACCTGAGGTAGCAGATTACCATGTCCTTATAAATAACTCTGTTTTATGCGTGGTTTTGTGCTCATATGTGCTCTAAAGGGTGATTAAAAAAAAAAAAATTCTTGGTCTTCCTGGTGCTCCCAGGGCAGCAGAAGAAAAATGAAAGCTGGGAGTAAAGGATTTGCTACCAAGTTAGTGTAAGCATTTGTGATACTCCTTTCATGTGAATTTTCTGCTAGCCAGATGCATGCGGAAGGGATATCGCATTCTGCTGCCAGAGCAATTGTTAGTCTTCTGCATCTCTTAGGCAGACAGAAATAACTGTCGCTTCAGGGAGACAAACTGGTGTTTGTCTAAATAGGAAGTTCATAGAAAAACTACCAAATGGCTCTGTCGCTGTGTTTCTGAATGTAGTGGAGACACTTGGAGAGGGTGGGAGGAGGTCTCAGTTATATTGTAGATGAAAACCTGTCCCAACAGCATTGTAGTTCTGGGGTGGCTTATCAACTCTGATCATGTGTCAGATCTTACTGTCCTCTTTAACAGAATTATTTGGGAAAGGTGGAGTAGGATGCAGGTGAATAATAAGCTGCTGGTGCCAAGGCAACAGTTGGCAGCTAGCCACATTAAATAATGTTTTATTTCCTTCATGACCTATTGTCGTTTGCCTTGATCTCAGTCTGAGCTTTTAGGCCCTGGCAACAGTGAGATCAGATTAGATTAACTATACTATATTGTTTAGAAATCTCTAAACTGGATAAGTGGCCAAGAAGGCTAACGGCATCTTGGCTTGTATCAAAAACAGCGTGGCCAGCAGGTCCAGGGATGTGATTCTCCCCCTGTACTCGGCACTGGGGAGGCCGCACCTCGAGTACTGTGTTCAGTTTTGGGCCCCTCACTACAAGAAAGACATTGAGGTCCTGGAGCGTGTCCAGAGCAGGGCCACAAAACTGGTGAAGGGTCTGGAGAATATGTCTTATGAGGAGCGACTGAGGGAACTGGGCTTGTTTAGCCTGGAGAAGAGGAGGCTGAGAGGAGACCTGATCACTGCCTACAACTACCTGAAAAGAGGTTGTGGAGAAGTGGGTGTTGGTCTCTTCTCCCTAATGGCAGATGATCGGACAAGGGGGAATGGTCTCAAGCTGCGCCAGGGGAGGTTTAGATTGGATGTAAGGAAGAAGTTCTTCACCGAAAGGGTTATCACGCACTGGAACAGGCTGCCCAGGGAGGTGGTGGAGTCACCATCCCTGGATGTGTTTAAGAGACGGGTGGATGAGGTGCTGAGAGATATGGTTTAGTGGTGGACAGATACGGTTGGACTGGATGATCTCTAAGGTCTTTTTCATCCTAGTGATTCTATGATTCTAAGTACAACAGTCTTCAGTGTAGCTTTCTAACAAGATTTTGAACCAAAAACCAACCTGACAGATAGTCTTGAATAAAAATGCTTCATTGTTTCACTTCTCACTGCTACAATAGCATTAAACTTTTAGTGGATTTCAGGTTTATACTCAAAGATTAAAATTCTCTGATTTGTCCGAAGCACCACTTGTTAAGGATTTAATAAATTCTGTCTTTATCCTGTTGATTGCCAAAACCTAGTATGTTGCTTTTCAAAAAGGTATGGTGCAGAGATTATTCATCTTACCATAATTACTATTTTGCATGTAATATAAGTGTAATTCTTCTTTATTTATCCTGAACCAATATATTGACAAATTCTTATTCCAGTGAAGTTACAGGGTTTGTTGCCTCCACATAACTGAGAGAAGAACCTGGGTAGCAGCAGCTGTTGGCACTGCTTAAAGGTGGAAATTCCCTGGATTTCCAGCAGCACTCCTTTTTAGAGTATATTTGGGAAAAATTAGTCAATAATCTGAGGGGGAAGAAGTCAGTAAACTTAGTTGTATCAGACAACTACGTATTAATGAGAACTGCATGTTAGAGTTCGGGAGAAATTTTTACCAAATGTTAGTGTGTTCCCTATCACTAAATGCAGAGAGGAATGTTTGAAGACTAATTAAAAAAAAAAATAAACAAAAGCCATTATGAGGTTCTGTGACCAGGGCTTAAAAACACTAAAGGCTTGTTGTTAGAGGCCTGATGGTGCTCTTATGACTCCAGCCTTGCAGTAAGCTCTGGTTGGCAAAGCAGCTGAGCACTTCTAGCCTGCCCCTAAAAAAATCAGCAAAATAGACATCTTGAGTAATAAAGTATTAAGCCCTCTTCCTTCCCCAACCCCCTCTAATTTTTAATTTGCTTTATGCTTCAGAACTGGTTTGGGTTTTGTTTTGGGGTTTTTTTTGCAATGTGGTAGCTCTTCCTGCTATGGGTTATATGGTAAGGGTATGTTTTGATTTAATTTAATTAAGTCTTGAATGCACTTTCTTTTCAGCTGATGCTGCAGTGACATTCCTCCTCTAGTAGGCAGTGCCTTTTAATTGATTCAGAATAGACTCAGGACCTGAAGTGATGGAAATACTGTTGCCGATTCCCTCGTTCATCATGGACTAAAGTGGTGGGCTGGGTGCTGAGACCAAATGACCTGACATTGCTGGGATGTAGGTTTTTTTCTAATTAATATATTTAAAATCTAAGACTAGATGTGCCTAAACTAAGTTTAACTTCTGTCCGGTGATAACTCCTTAATAGATTGGATAAAGTAAGTGTTTTCCCCTGCAAGACTCTGGGCATTGTGTGAAGTGCACATGCTCTGTCTCGTGCTCCCTCGTTTGGGGTATCAGCACCTTGTGTTTTTTCAGCGTTGTGTTTGTGGCTTCTCGGTGGTTGTCACTAGAGCATAGAGAACCAGGTATGGAGGTTGAATGTACCAAACTTTCCTGACAATTCGTGAAATCCCCTTAGATTGAAGAGCTAATCCATGCAACCTTATTAAGAAATGGTGTACTGTCTGGGTCCACTGGCTTCCTCTGTTCCTCTGCTTTCAATGCTACACCATGCCAGGAAATCTCCCTTCTGAGATGGTGCTGAAGGCACTGGCTATCAAAGTAAATGCTTACAGAGAGAGGAGTCACAAGAGAATCTTGTCTTGTGTTATAGATAATATGATTGGACACAGACTGTATAAAGCCACCAGCTTAGGTACTTGGGGCCTGCAGAGACTTCAGGTGAAAAACAGCACAACACTCTGTTTCAGTCAAAGGCCATCTCTGCAGTATTATTGCTGGTTACATGGTAACTTGGCAGCATCAGTACAGTCCTGGTTTACCCTGTGCCGTTAAACTGTTAAAGACTGTACAGTTTCTTCTTGTTGGTAAAAACTTTTCCCATTGGATTATTATTATTCAATTTTTTTTTGGTTTCTCATGGTGCACCTCTTGTTTTTATAGTTCTTTAATGGAGAGGTACTGTGTCTTCTAGTTTGTTTCCATAGAAACACCCAATTAGAGTAATTTGAAGAGGCTGAGACACAGCTGCCAAAACTCCTGAAGAGAAAGGAGGAGAGGGAGGGAAAACAGAAGATTTGGGCTGGCAAAATGCAAACAGTATTCCCTGTCTTCTGCCAGCTATTTCCTAACACTTGTCTGTAAACCCATATCTGACTGTACATCTTGCACCCATTTGGTTTGAGCTACATCTGTAAAGCGTTTTAAAAGTATAATTGAGTCTGGTGCTCAGCATATGTGATGTTAATGCTTGGAATGTGAGAATTTTTTGTTGTTGCATTGCTTCTTTCATATGCTTTTTATCAGGCAGTGGCCAAGGCATTGAGACCAAAAGGGGAGGGGAAGAAGAATTGAGGCATCTTTCTCTTGCCAATGACTTATGTATGTACACATGTTGCAAAAGAAGTTTTTCTGTCCTTGCTTTGACACAGAACAGGGTAACCCAGGTACCTGTGGTTCAATGGATCTCAAAACATTTATAAAGGGTGAAAAAAAGGCCAAACATTCTTGGGGTGGTGGTTTGGTTTTGGGTTTTTTTTGTAGTAAAATAATTAGGTGATTTGCCGGTCTTCTTTTGGCCAGTCAGGAATTGAATATCCTACTAAATAAGGAGACTGGAAATCAAAAGGAATTAAGCAAAAGTATTAGGAGTGTCTTTTCTCATTGATGCAAAATCTATTGTTTGCCTATATAACATACCCCTACCCCAAGAATTATCTCCATATATTAAAAACTGCAACTTTGCTTCTGCTTTTCACATGGGAAAGAAGATGAAAACTGAAATCTGTCATTGGATGTTAGGCTCTGCTCATACGTGTAGAAACCTGCATTTTACTGTGATCACAGCTTGTACACACCACTTTAATTTCTGTTTTCCTGTACAGTGATGGGGCTCTTTCAGTATTTTCTTTCACGAAGTATCATCTAGACTGACCAGAAGGCTTTTTGCTTTCCTTCCTGACTATAGGTCTGCCTTCCAAGACTTACAACAGAAAAAACTAAACAAGCAAACAAAACCCCCAAACAATCAAAAAAACCCAAACCCAGCATGAAACCCACCCTCAAATACTCACTTGTATCAGAGTTGCTTTGGCACAGGAGCATGTTAGAAACTCGGCCTTCTTTAGGGAAGGCAATTGCAGGAGTGAACCTAATATTCATGGTTGATTCCTACTCAGATCTTCAGCAAGATAACCAGGGTAGACACTCCAAGCCTTCTGGCTGGCAGACTTCCAGCCTCCTCTGGAGGCAGCAGAGGCTTCAGGTATGTTCCAGTTTGCTTTGCCTCTGCTGTCCTTTGTGCAGTTGATCGATTTTATCAGTGCTGTCCACTAGCTTTCCTTCCTCTTCTGGTTGTGTCTAACAAGCTGTTTACAGCTTGATTGTCAAAATTTGTCTAGTGATTGATATATCAACATTTCTGTGGAAATGGGGTTGGGAGTACCTGACATGGGGATCCCAGCCCAAATAGCCAGCATTAGATGCTGCCAACTGTTTCCACAAGTCTTGCTGGCAGCACTTAACGAAGCATTGCATGGTCAGGTTGAGGGTCTGGTTTGCATTCCATCTGTGCTGTCTGGGTACCTGCTCAATGACAGAAGGGTTGCACTTGGAGCATGCAGGTTCAACTCTGTTAATGACAGTGCCCTTGGATGCATAAGGAGGAGAGCGACAGCTTCACAACTTGTATGTTAAAGTGTCTCAACCAAGCCGAGCATTTTTAGATGCTTCCCTCACCCCACCTCTAAACCATCAAACCATCATGAAAATGAGGAGATTTGGATAGTATTTTTAGAACCTTAAAAACTTCTTAAAGTTGGTTTTTGGGTTTGCTTTTTTTTTTTTTGACTGCTTGGGGAATTCCTGAGGGTCATGAGGGGGAAAAGCCGGGGGAAAAGAGAAAGTGGGTTTATGGCTCTTCTTAGCACTGTTTTTGAGTTAGTGCATGTTTAAAGATAAATTATTTGCAATTCGTGTTGTTTAGCTGGTGGGGAATCGGGATGGTTCCTGGAGTAAAATAGAGTGGGGAGAAGAATGCAGAAGCCTCAGCACAGAAGTGACCTGTCCCAGTGTTTGTGTCCTTAAGAATAAAATGGGCACTAGGTTGCTCAGGAGCGTCACACTTCTACGGCATAGTGAGGCACACGTGGGACCTTGGGGCTTAGCAGAGAAACTGCTGCAGTGACTACTCAGGGATGTCGTCACTCACTTTGCCACACTGTCAAACTGCCTTGTTTGTGAATATTTTAGACCTGACAAATACCTCGCTGTTGATAAAGCTGTAGTGCCTTCAGGAAATGATTTGTGAGCCACCATATTTTCCAGACACTTTCATTATGGAAAATAAAGGCAATATAGTTTAACACTTGAAATTCAGTTAATTCAAATGGAAATCTTCTAGGAATCTCCTGTACACCTATTGCCAATTAGGTACATACTACATTTAACCTCAGTGGAAGCAAGGATGCTCTGTGAGCTTATGCAATGTAGTATTGCAAGAAAGCAAGTATTTTATATTCTTGAATGAAGATTAGATTAGAAAACCATCATTCAGGTTGAATAACAGGCAGATTGTGATTAAGGTGTTTCTGCTTTTTTGCCGTAGAAAAGACAGGGATTCAGTCTTTCTTTGTTTCGCTTGTCACTCAGATTTTCCACAGAACAGTTTCTCAATATTATCTTGGTGCAAAGAACAGGCTTAAAAAAACCGAAGCAAACTACCTCCTAAGAAACAACCCCAAATCTCTCTAAACCAAGGAAATTATAAAAAACACTCATTTTAAAACATCTGCAAGAAACATGGGGTAGGCTGACAAACATAAAATCTTCTCTTAAAGGAGACTGACAGTATCATGTTTAACACCACATGTTTATTTAAATGTGGATATGTATACATATAGGCCCTTATTAGCCAGCAGCTCTGATTAATATTGAGCTCTTGAGCGAAGTGTTGACTGGTGTGTGCAGTTAATTAGATGTAAGCATCTAATGGACCACTGTCAACAGTTGCTTCCTGTAAATGGTTATCTCTATTGCAGAAATATGTTGCTGTAGTTTTCTTTCAGTGGTAGAGTCAGAATATATGTATTAAAACTCTATTTGCTGAGTAAATTTCAGATGTGCTTTTCTAAATGCTACCTGTTTTGAGAGGAGTTGTTGGTAGAAGGTTTGTTTTAGATGCTTCCAATAATCTCTGTAGCTAATGCCACTTGTGATTTTAGCAATAGCCATGACTTCCCTAATGGATCAAAGTCTAGACTGGACATGGAGAGACTGAAGTGCTACCAGTCTGAGCAAGTAACCTTGCCTTTCACAAAATTTCTTTTTAACATCCCTACATTTAGTATGAACAAGTGATGTAGCTTGGCATTAGAAAAACTTTTTAAATTAGTTACTTTGTTGTACTCAGTGTGTTTTTGGTGTTCTTTAAGTACCTCTAAATTTACAAGAAAAATGTACCTTCTGGTCTTGATGCCACACCTGTAGTGAAGCAGGAACTGTGAAATAGTTTCTTGTAGTTCAACCAGCCAAAATTTGCAAAAACACGTGTCTCTCACAGAAACAACCAATTAAATCATAAAAAGTAAAGTACCTGTTATGGCTGGACCTTTCTGTAAATGCTACTGTTCTGTTTGTATGATGTATCTTCTTGTTAGCAAGTACTCACTTTCCTGCTTGTAGTTCTTTCAATCTTTGCACATGTATGTTTAAGCCATATCGTGTGAGCTGTCTGCTTCCTGCTCCTTCCTTTTTATCAGCAAGAGTTGTGCCAGTGTCAGTCTTCCAAGTTTGCCTTTTCCCCTCCTGGTACTCTGATTAACTACAGCTCTGCTGGTGCCTTTTTTTTTTTTTAAACAGCGTTTATTACTGATGTTTTCATAATGGAAAGTTTGTGGTCTGAAATTAATTGTTAGATGATTTTATTTGGTAGCAGTGATTTTTCTGCAAACTTCCCATGCAATTTTTGGAGGCCCAAAAAAAAAAAACTTCATTGTGCTGAATTCATTAACTCTTTCTCTGCTTGTATGGCTGCAGCATTCCTTTATGGGTTCTTTGTTATGAAATAATAAGTGTTCTTTGTAATGAAATTAGGGTTGATTTTTGGTGGGGGTTTTTGTTTGTTTGGCTTTTTTTTGAAATAACATTTTATTTAAACAAAAAGACTGATTTATGTAATGCCCTATAGTAATGATTTTTTTAAGTCCTTACTTCTAAGGACAAGTATTGGGAAAGCAGCAGAAGCCAGACTCTGACTTCTAACTTTGAACTCATTTTTCAGCATCTGGTTTTAGGATTTGATCCCAGTGAAATTTCATGATGACCTGCTTCCAAGGCTGCCTTTCGAGTACACCTTGTGCTGGTTTTCTTCTATTCCCATTGACATGACTGAGGATACCCTTAAGCCTTCTCTGAATCCTGAGTGGTATGAGGAAATAAATTATGAATGAGATTTGTAGGACAGGAGTCTTAAGTTTGTTGCAGCCATTTTTAAGCCGTGTATACACACAGTTTATCTCTAGGTTGATCTTATCTAGCACGTGCGCACTGTTGGCTTACTCTGGAAAAATGAAGAAATAGTGAAACATGTTGTAAGTATTTGGCAGATACAGCCCTACACACCAACAATAAACCAGAATTATGATAGTGAACAGCATGAAGTTTAAAACAGCCTAGAATGGCTTTTTGAAGGGAAGTTTGTAGATTGCCAGTTCTTGAAGTCTATCCTTTGTCCTCAAAGCACTTTTTGCAGGTGCTGGAAAAGACATTGGGTTTATCTGATGAGTGACAGTTGTTATTTAAAAAAGTCACGTGTTAGAAAAGCAGGCGCCACTAAACAAGAAGACTTGACAGTTCCATCTGTAATGTTTTTGCTGGCAAAGTAAATCAGATATCGTTCCAAGGTCTGTACAACGCATGCTGCAAACCTCTAACACTGGAAAGAACTTGAGAGTTTAATGTGTTCTGGCTTCACGTTACATAAACAGGGGTCCCTATGGTCCTATATTGATTGGGCTTGTGTTCCACCACTGTTTTTGTGGGTATATGCTAGCCCATAAAATCACATATTTGTCCTTGCCTGCCAACTCTCTTCTATTGCTTTGTCTATTAGGCTGCAGTGGTAAGTGCTACAGCTGGTGTGCTGAGGGATCCAATGCAGAACAGTCAGACCACTGAATTTCAGGCTGATGAGCCTGGGAGAAACCCTTGCAATTTGATAGTACAATTAAATATATGTTGTGAATTGTCAGAATTACTTTATGCTATTTTGAGGATGATTGCGTATCCCCTGGTATCAACACAGGCTAACATCACAAGCACTACTTTGGAGCACATCTCTAACAGCTATAGCCTAATAAAATAACTACTGTTTGTAACCTAGGGGTAGTCAGATGGGAAGAAGGCGCTGAAGTGAAAGAACACGTTTAGTATACTCCAGTTATTTCATCTGTTCACTCTCTTATATTCAATTTTTGGTTTAATTTTTAGTTGCTTTTTTTTTTGTAAAACTTTTCATCATCCTTGCATATGAGTGTGGACCATGAAGTCTGGAAGCCTTCTTAGCTTTCTTGACCAGCTGTCATTTGACTACACAGTAGTCAAACTTCTATCTATCAAACTTCTAGGAACTAATTTTTGTTCTTCAGAGGCAGCACTTAAACTGACTTGATAATCCTTGTATAAGGGATGCCATTGTCAGCTTATAGTTATGTGGTGTGTTTAGACTTTAAAATACTGAGTTAAAATACAGATTTCTTACACTTGTGTGGTGAAGGACTCTGCAAACTGGCATCCTTTAGACTCAGGATTCAGTTTATGTGGCCTTTTGCTCCTTTCTCTCACATATGTCTCCACGTCCACATCACTCTGATGGGGACAGACTTTTTAGCAGGGCCTGTTTCAATATGACAAAGGGTAATTGTTTTAAACTAAAAGATCTAGACTAGATATAAGGAAGAAATTTATTTATTTTTTTTTTTTTACAATGAGGGTGGTAAAACCCTGGAACAGCCAGAGAGGTGAGGGGGAAGGTGCCCCATCCCTGGAAACATTCAAGGTCAGTTGGATGGGGCTCTGAGCAACGTGGTCTAGTGGAAGATGTCCCTGCTCATTGCAGGGGGGTTGGACTTAGATGACCCTTAAAGGTCCCTTCCAGCCCAAACTATTCTATGATCTCTGTATAAGCAGTGTAAAACACTTACTGAGTTTTGCACTGGTTTGCAATGCCTCTTTGGCACACGTACTTGGTTGTATTTTCTTCCCTGTTTCCCTTTTGACCTCTTCACCTGCAGATCTTCCTGTCATATGCTGTGCCTTAGCTGTGTCTGCAGTGGTTGCCCACCTGCATTGTTAGTTTGATGGTGAGGTTCAGGCTACGCTTGTATAGTAGGGTTTAAATTCAGTAGGGGGTGACAGCGTCACTTTAAGAAAGACTGTCTTTTTATTAAAATTTCTTGACAGTCACCAGTGTCCATGTGACCAAGGTGCTGATAACTCTAGTTTTACTACCAAGGGTTGAATGAAAATGAGCTTATTCTTCCTAGGTAATGAAGTCATCCTCTCACCTTCCACTGTTGTACTATTTAAGTTATGGTTAGCATTCTTATTTCTCTGTAGATTTTCCTGTGCCAGTCTCATTAGGACTTTGTCCCACAATAATCTATTCTGTGCTTTTTTGTTGTGAATAGCAAAGTGCACTGGTCAGTGATTACAATTTTTTTTTTTCCTAGCTGGTGCTGCTGTCCTTATGATCCCTTCCCTTTCATCTGTTTTCACAATGCTCCCTTGTGCTGTGCCGTGTGGAGGTAATGATTACTTGATGGAACTGGACAAAATTAGCCAGCTGAATATGAGTTAACAGTGTGCTCAGGTGGCCAAGAAGACCAATGGCATCCTGGCCTGGGACAGTGTGGCCAGCAGGAACAGGGAAGGGTTTGTGCCCCTGTACTGGGCACTGGTGAGGCCGCACCTCGAGTACTGTGTTCAGTTTTGGGCCCCTCACTACAGAAAGACATTGAAGTGCTGGAGCGTGTCCAGAGAAGGGCAACGGAGCTGGTGAAGGGTCTGGAGCTCAAGTCCTGTGAGGAGCAGCTGAGGGAGCTGGGGTTGTTTAGCCTGGAGAAGGGGAGGCTGAGAGGAGACCTTATCACCCTCTACAGCTCCCTGAAAGGAGGTTGTAGGGCGGAGGGTGCTGGTCTGTTCTCCCAGGTCGCTGGTGATAAGACAAGAGGGAATGGCATCAAGTTGCATCAGGGGAGGTTTAGATTAGATATTAGGAAAAATATAAATGATTAGCACAGCTTCTGTAAAGATCCTGTCTTTTGGCTGTCAATTTCCTTGTCACAACTGTTGCTTCCTGCCTTTATTTGCTAGATCTTAGATGGATTTGCATGTGATAGCGTGGGGATGCTGAGCAAGGCAAGCCTCCATGTGAAACACACATTCTGAAAACCTGGGATGTGTTCAGTCCCAGGGGCATTTAAATGTCATACTTCTAATTTTAGCTTCCATAACTTTGGCAGATCAAAGCTTTCTTTAACCTCTGCTGAAATACTCTAAAAAAATTTTTAACTGATAATTTTACTGTAATGTAACTTTACATTCCTTTAAGAGTTCTGTCAGTTGTGGACACTTCATTCACTTGAAATTGTCTTTGGATTGATCATTTTGCATGTAGTGTTAATATGCTTTCTTTTGTTTTCCACATGTATCCTATAACTTGGTGCCTAAGGTGTGATAGCTAAGGTCATAATGCTATGAATTCTTTATCTGTGTGTTGCCTAGAAAATAACTGGTAGTTAAATTTGAAAATCAAACTATTGTACAATCTCCTTAATTATCATCCTGATATAATTGGCATTATGGTAATAGAATTACATCTATTACATTGAAATATACTGTTATGAAGTATTATAGAGTACCTTGAAATACATTATTATATAAAATCATTTTACTTTAACAGTGTTCAGGGGTTTTCCTGCTGTTGTTTCTGTCAGTTTTGCCAGGCAAATTAACTCTAGTTGAGTAAATGCATAGGAAAATAACTTCTATACTGTTTATTATGATCTGAAGCAAATCAAGTTGCTCCTTCTGAATATGAACTGTTCATTTTTACCTCTGTTCTTGGCGGAATAGTTTGTTTTAAGAAAAGAGGTGTGTTAGGACTGCTTTAAATAGGTTTCTGGTACGTGTTTCGTTTACCAGATCAGTAGCACATTTTATATGAGGTATCGTATAACAGCTGAACATCAATGATACAAGAGGTAGATGTTCTACCAGCATCTTGCAGGGCAGGAATACTGCAATCAAAAGAAGTGAGAAGTGAAGAAAACACTAACCTGTTTCTCTTCTCCTTTTTTTGAAGCAGTGGGGAGACACTTTACCCCACCCTCAGCCCCAGATACAATTAATATAGTGTGGAGTTCAAAGCAGGACAGTCAGACTGGGGTTGAGTGGTAGCTGGCTCTCATGCCAGCACACTCTAAACTGTACTGAGTTTAGGATGAATCTGTTCTTCCCCAGCGTGTGAGTCAGAGACTGTTTCATATCACAAGCACCTGAGCTGTCAAGTTAAAGCAGCATGAGTTGAAGCAAGCCTCTTGTTTTCATAATATCTTTGGGTTTCTCGCTGGCCATTTAATCTCTATGGCTTTGCTGAATGGAATATACGGTGTTTAGCATGATTGGTCACCATGTGCAAAGCAGATCATCCCTAAACCAATCAATCTCTTCATCCAGAAGTAGCAGATGGACTTTTCAGCAAAGGCTTACAATTGTGGTGAAGAGTTTCACCACTAAGCTTAGTGTCTAGTTTAGTTTTGCAAAGTGGAGTAGGGCTTCTAGCAGCACTCTGCAGCCCTGCTGCTAACATTCGTCTAATTAGTTGTAGCATAGTCGCTGCAGCAAAAAGTTTTCCTAAGGTGGGCGTTATCTAGTTCTCACTTTATCTTTTCCAAAGTGGGACAATTTGCTCTTATGAATGAACACCACCAAAATTTCTTACTTGCTTGTGGGGCTCTGGCCCACTGAAAACACTAGCCCAACATATTACCATTATATCTGCTAGTGTGGCTGAGTGAAGCTAACTGAAATCCTTGGATGCTAAAGAGAACAGGCACAGCTGAAAATCTGCACAGACACTACTGATGCTGCACAGGCAGAAGGCTCTGGTTATGTCATAACCAGCCAAAAACACTTCTAGAAAGGTCTCCCCACTTCTGGAATGATGGTTCTGCCCAGGCACGTAGGGGTTTTGTTACGTGGGTGCCCTCCACAGGGATCGTGTGATCTGAGCTTGGCCCCTGTGGGCTGGACCTACCTCGGAGATGCCGAGCAGGGCAGGATCTGGGTTTTGGAGCTTTAGGGAGTAAACTGCTCAGTGTCTTAGACTATCCTTCATGTTCAAGGACATAAAGTTATGATTGTTGTCACAAATACACATTTTAGCTTTAGGTCAGTGTTCTCATTTCTCCTAAGAATATTTATCGTCAGAATAATTAATCATCTCGACAGTCACAACTGACAGCAGTTATTTGCTGGAGGAAATCGCACAAGGAAAGAAAAGTTGGCAAGAGATTGTGGGAATGCTGAAATGGCCTTCTGCATTGTTGGAAGTGACAATTTTGTTCATTGTTTCCCTTGGACCGTTCTTTATCTTCTCACTAGTCAGCTGGATAGCTTTGTGTCTGCCGTGTTTCAGAAAGGTTGGGACGCAGGGCTGCGCGATGATCACACAATTGTGCGTGGAGCTTCGGCTCCTGTATTCTTGCCATGGAACAAAAAGGCTATTGTTTCTAGCCTAATAATAAAGCAGGAAAAAAATCACAAAGGTCTTTCCTCTAGATAGGAGGCTGGCTTAGCGACAGGCAGGAGAGAGCTAGCAAGGAATTTATCTGCTGGAAATGGCTTCTCCAGTTTGCATTTTCATTTCTGATGTTTCATTTTGTTTACTGATGGCTGGAGAAGATACTTAATGTCACAACTGCAAAGTCAGGTAGGGTAGATTTCTGACTGTGATCTGATGATGTGAGTAGTCTAACACTGGAAACTGTGGGTTTTTTCATGCTGTGTTACAGTTCAGATTTTAGAATTATTAAACTGTAGTTGAGGAGCAACCATGTCTTTTCTGTATTTGTAGTCCCCTGCGTGATTGAGGGGGCCTTAGACCCTTGTTAGGAGCAGCATACATCAATAAGAAAATACTTAAGGACTTCACAAAGTAGAATTAATAGTACACACCTGCCCTTTCTGGGAGGCAGGTTCTGCTGGATTAAACTAGGATATGAAGCCTCTTCCAGGAAAATCCACTCCTGAAAGGTATTGATGGAACAAAATGCAAAAATACCTCAAATCTAATTTTTATGGCTCAGCACAACTCTGACAAGAGAGGCTGGACCCCATTTTTTTCATTTGATGCCAGACTTATCATACTCTCCCTCACCCTTATCTCAATTCAAAGGTTAGGCTTTAGTAGTGCTACATGTGGAGGCATGTAATTTGTGGTATGGTAACTTCTAGGGTCACCTCCAGATAGTGGGATTGCGACTTCACGGTGATCCAAAGGTTGGAGGAAGCAGATACAGAAACCACCTTCCTACATCTGACCTCCTGCCATTGTCAGTTTGGATTCTTAGTACATCTTAGTCTGCTGCTGGTAATGTTGTCTGCTGTTGACTTGGTTGTATTACCAAAACGTAAATCTATGTTACTGTTAATATATATATTGAGAAATAGATGCACACACATATATATAAAATATTATATAAACTATGACATAATTATTCTATAATTTCTTGTACAAACAGTTGTATGTTTCATAGAATCATAGAATGGTTAGGGTTGGAAGGGACCTTAAAGATCATCTAGTTCCAACCCCCCTGCCATGGGCAGGGACACCTTGCACTAGACCAGGTTGCTCAAAGCCACATCCAGCCTGGCCTTGAACACTTCCAGGGATGGGGCATCCACAGCTTCTCATGTAGACACCTCCCTTTCTAGAGGAGATAGCTTGTGGCTTGCTGATCAACTGTTCAACAGGTAAAATGATTTTCAGAAGTACCTGTATTTAACAGCTATTAACAGTCTGCGTTCTGGCACAAACTAAATTATGTTGTATTTCTTGCAAAAACATGGTAAGAAGTGACTTGTTTCTAGGATGTACAATATTGAAACCATAAGAAGAAATAGTACTTCATGGGCAGTAATAACTTTGAGGAGTCTGCAGTTATCAGTGATTTCTTAGTGAAACTGAACTTCACTGTTTCTAAAGTGAGAATAATCAGGAATATTTAATTATCAGATAGAAAATATTGCTTGATAGGCTTAGGAAATAAGGGTGACTTTTTCTTTTAAATGCTCTCAAGCATATGGAATACTGTGGATGTTTTTACATTGCCAAGTAGGCTAGAAACGTCTTAGTGGCTTGTTGGTTTGGTTTGGGTTTGATTTCCCCCCCCCCCCCCTTGTTGGTTTCTCTAACAGAAAAATAGAAAACATTCATTTTGATGCTAGATAAATGAGCATTATATCCATAAGGCTCAAAAATGCTACTTAAATGGAATCAAAGTTATAATGGCACAATAATGAAGAAATTTGAATTTCTAGATGAAAACCTGGGAAATGGATATTCCCTGTTATACACAGTGGTAATGGATAATACTTTAGCAGAAACACTTAAGACCATCAATAATTTACCCTATTTTATGTAAGAGTTTTACCAACACACTTTGTTCAAGTATCACAAACAACTCCTGCCAGTGCAACGGGAGGTGGTCTTTGGCTACTTAAACAGTACCTACAGACTGCCTTTTGGCAGCGCTGTTTTACAGGAGCTGCAGCAGATCAGTGCTGTGCTTTGAAATAGAGTAATATTATTTGAAATACCCCCTGCACTAAAAATTGTTAGCTTTTTTTGCTGTGTAATCTTTCAGAACATTTTTTCCACTGTTCTAATTCCCTCAACTTCCTTTTTCCCCTCTTTCCCCCCCATATCAATTTAGTAATGAAGTTCTTCCTAGGTTTTGGAGGAGTGGTTTTGGACTCCCTAATCTCTACATGCTGCCTTACCTGAATATTCCTGCCAAATGTAGTAGAGAGGGGTGTGGGGTTTTTTGTTTGTTTGTTTTTGTTTGGTTTTATTTTGTTTTGTTTTAAGAAATTGGTGTCATTCTCCAGAAGAAGGAAACAAAGTAGCCAAGACAAGGAAAAGGTTTATGCTGAAATTTATATTCAAACACTAAACTTGTAAACAGAAAAGTTGGACCCATTCTAGGAAGTAGTCTGAAATTCATTTGCAAAAGGAATTTGAGGTAGAGGTCCACAAATCTATTCTTGAGACAATGAAATGAGAAAAGGGAAGATGTTCTGTGTATCAGAAGGAAGAGGATTGTTTTCCTTCTGGAAGGAACCCAGGTCTCCAGCCCAGCTGCAGAGAACCAAGCACTCTACAAATAGAGGGTGCTGCGGCTGGTTTACTGCAGCATGCTGCCCTGGCTGCCAAAGAATCCTAGTCTGTCCTTCTTGGCATGTGATAAGCCAAGTGATGATGGATACCTCCTGGTGCTGTTTTCTGGCTGCAGAAGTCATGAGATATTGCGTTACTTCCCTTCATAAACAGGAGGCCAAGTTGTCTGATGTCTTCATATGGCTGCTGTTGGTTTGCTGGAGAGGTTTATGCAGATGAACAGTGAGTTCTGGCATCACTTCCACCATTACCTTTAGAGTGATTGGTCCTTGCCACTGGCCCTGCTGATTCTTCAGGAGAGGCAGAGTCAGTTAATGGACAGAATCTCTGGCAGTTCCTCTGTGGACTGAGGGAGACACCAGGATGGCCTTCCCCTTGTCCTGTTCTGTTACTGTGGGGTGACACTGATCAAACTTTCATTCAGTGCTGAATTCCCATTTGAAACAGAGACAAGAGGTGCTGCATACGGACAGCAAAACAATGGAATGCCTGCTTATTCCCCTCCTCCCAATAAGAAATTATGTCTTCCTACATTTATTGAGGTTTTGACAGCCATTGAATGTATCAGACTGGCAAAGGGACAGCAACACAAACTGGGCACATGATGCACTATCCAAAGAATCGTAGAATGGTTAGGGTTGGAAGGGACCTTAAAGATCATCTAGTTCCAACCCCCCTACCATGGGCAGGGACACTCTCCACTAAACCAGGTTGCTCAAGGACCCGTTCATCCCATCCTTGAACACTTCCAGGGATGGGGCATCCACAGCTTCTCTGGGCAACCTGTTCCACTGCCTCACCATCCTCTCTGTGAAGAACTTCTTCCTGATATCCAATATAAATCTACCTTATTTCAGTTTAAATCCATTACCCATTGTCCTGTTACTACAGACTCTTATAAAAAGTCCCCCCCAGCTTCCTTGTAGCCCCTTCAGGCACTGGAAGGCTGCAATAAGATCTCCCCGGAGCCTTCTCTTCTCCAGGCTGAACAAGCCCAACTCTCTCAGCCTGTCCCTGTAGCAGAGGTGCTCCAGCCCTCTGAGGATCTTTATGGCCTCCTCTGTACTTGCCCCAACCAGTTGAAATCCTTCTTATCTGGACACAGTATTCCAGGTGGGGGATCACCAGAGTGGAGTACAGAGGAGCATCACCTCCATTGACCTGCTGGTCACTCTTCTTTTGATGCAGCCCAGGATACAGTTGGCTTTCTGGGTGGCAAGTGCACATTGCTGGGTCATACTCAGTTTTTCATCCGCTAATACACCCCATTCCTCCTTCACAGGGCTGCTCTCAAGCCACTCATCACCCAGCCTGTATCCATGTTTGGGATTGCCCAGACCCATGTGCACTTGGCCTTGTTGAACTTCATAAGTTTTCTACAGGCCCACCTGTCTAGCCTGTCAAGTTTCTTCTGGGTGGCATCCCTTTGCTCTAGAGTATCAACCACACCACTCAAATTGGCTTCATTTGCAAACCTGCTGAGCATGTGCTCAGTCCCACTGTCCGTGTCTCTGTCAAAGATGTTAAATAACACTGGCCCCAGTGTGGACCCCTGAGGGACACCACTCATCACTGGCTTCCACCTGGACATCAAGCGGTTGCCTGCAAGGCAACCAAGGAATTCTGAATTTTTGTTCAAACTTAAGTGGTAGAAATCAAGAAAACATAACAAGCAAGATACTACTTTTGTTGCCTGATGGGTAGCGTTCCACTTTCTTTTGCCAGAAGGAAAGGTAAGGACTAAGCAAACTCTCCTTTGTCACAGCCAGGTTGCTGAAAATACATTAAATGGAAGGTGGTATATCTCAGTGTATAATAATTTGAATAATTATTCAGTAATGGAATAATTTGACCCTAATGCTTTTACAGGGGCAGAAATGACGGTATGATGGACTACCTGCAGAAGAAATGGCCAGAGAATCCATCAGGCTTAGGAAGCAGGGAGTTTAGATAATGCTAGCAATTTCATTTTGAAATTTAATTAAATTATAGTAGTATGTCCCAGTTATTGATAGAAGTATTTGTTTCACTTGTTCCTTTTATTTTGTATGATATAGCTTGACTGAACAAAGTGAAATAGTGAATGCAGTGAAATAGTGAATAATGTTGAAAGGTCAGGATAAAATCACCCATATTTTTCTAAATTAAGTTGTCAGGGCTTGGTTTAGATTATAGGAGTATTTCAAGCAGGATCTTCCCATGTTTCTGCTGTTATCATTCAAACATCATGTCAAGTTAGGTGATGCACTTAATTAGTTGTAGCACTCAACTCCCACTTGTTAGATGTGTGGAAGCGAGTGCTTTTGACTTGGCATTAGAGTTGTATCATCACAGCAAGGACCTAATGGATAATCATTTTTATATCTTTTGCAGTAACCTTGGGAAGTTTTCAAATGTGAGTTTTTAATCTGGTCTTCCAACATCTTTGGGGCGGGCTAGACTACGCAGTGGGAAAATGAGGCTGGTTATGCTGCGCGTGCATGTCCTCCTGAGTTGGTAGGAAAAGGAATGCACGTCAGAGTAAATGCCTCAGCAGCGGTACAGAAGCAACTGCAGTTGTGGTGAACGAGTGGGAAGTGACCGTGTGAGGCTTGACTGGACTGCCATAGCCCATGTGAATACAGCTCCAGTGCAGATGGGCGTTGTCATTTTAGCGAGATGTCTAGATGTCTGGAAGAGATGTACAGAGGGAGAAGAAAATGGCCCACAAGATGTACAGTCCAAAAAACCCAACCTGGTCAGTCTTAGAGCAGTGAAGCGACTGTCAAATAACACTCACTTCCTTTTCTGCTATTTGTTTTCAACTTCTCTAAGTGTTTTTCTTTTAACTTTCAATTTTTGTTCCTTCACTGCTCCAGCCACTGTTAGGTTTCAATTCAAGGATAGCAAACACAGGCTGACAGGCAGTTGCATGCTTGCTTGGGGTAAAGAAAACAATTGTTTATAACACAAGCAAAGACTTTCTAATAACTAAAAAAAAGTCTCTTACAGCTGATTTTCATGGAAGGGGCTTTGATACTGGGTTTTTTGTTTTCGTTTGTTTTTCTGTCAACTGACTGGTCTGGGCAGTGTAGTTGGAAAGAATATTTGCTGGGATTATCTTACACTGCTTTACAGCAAAGATTTTACTTCGGAGTCTGTTAGAACAGACAAAGGCAATATACTAATATTTTTGTCCTGCCTGGTTCTTTCAGTTTGGATGTGGACTAATGAACCTTGTCTGTAGCGCTGCTGAAACAGCCTTCAGTTTCCCTTGACAGCATTTTTCAGGACACCATTTACAGTTTGTGACCAAACAGACTGCACTTGGATGCTGATCTTCTGCTTTTCTGCCCCTAAATCGTGCTCTTACACCCGTAGGGTTTTAACACGGCTTAGCCAACTAATGAAAGCACCTGTGTTTCTGCTTTGTGTGTCTTAATGGAAAACTTCATCTGCTTTCACTTGAACTCTGATAACAGTAACTCCAGCTGCTTTTACCTTTCCTCACCTCTGAGTATTTTTAACAAATCCTGTACATCTTGACCACATGGAAACAAATAGACCATATTTAAATTTAAGAGTTCATGGCTTGTAAAAGGATAATCAAAGCAAGCCAATGACTTTGAAGAGCTGCTAGATTTGAAACTTCCTTTTTAACAAGCTTGGAGTATTGCTGTGGAAATATCTTCTCTAGTTTTGGGTTGGTTAGCATTCTGTTGTGAGTAACCATAGCATTTTCTTTCTAATGTTCACACAGTAACTTTTTTGATAAATGATTGTGTGATTAAAGGCCCTGGAGTTGAATACTAATAACTGAAACCCTGTGGGTTTTCTGTATGCATATAAAAAACATGTATCAATATATAGTTTTCAGTAGCTAGGCGGGCAGTGGTTCCATGGTCAGAAAGCGAAGCAAGCAGGTGAACAAAAATCCTGTTGTCCTTTGTCACTGCTATTGTGAGCAAAACTTATGTTAGAGACCACTAATGTTTGGTATGTTGTTGGCAAACTGCTCATTTCATTTGTGATGGCAGATCCCCAAATGTCTGCATGCTGCAGCACAGCAGTAGATGCAGCCAGAATTCGCATACACACCTCTTCCTTAAAGCACTTTCTTGTCATAGAGGGACAGTTTAGCATAGGAGCTCTTTGGTTTCTGCTGCTTTTCATCCTGTCCTATTCCCTTCCTAGCTTAGTTTATAATTCCCTGGCCTTTTGTGTGCAGATAACAGACACTGAAGTCTGTGAATTGTTTTAGTCAAGTACTGTTGTTTTTATTTTGGGGGTAGGTTTGCTATTTTTAAATGTTTTCCCAGCATCTCTGCTTTTTTGGAAGGTTTTAAGAGACATTAGTGACCTGTGATAGCACTGGTTCTGTAAAATGCTGACTGCAATTTTTTCATTTTCTTTGGGGGTTTTTTTTAATTTCAAAGCTTGTTGGAGTCTTAAAGGTCACAGAGCAGCACTGAAAGTTTTGAAGCGTTAAAACTGAAATCCTATAATTATCTTTGTCCTTAGATGGTAGAAAATAAAATCTGATTTTTCAAAAAAAGGCATTTTTTTCCAGTTTTTAGCTTTATCTCATAAGCTATGAAAACCAAAACCCCAAATTCTGCTAAATCTAACTTAAATGTGGTAGTAGTGGATGGTTTTGTCTCTCCTTGCACTTGAAAGGAACTGCATACAGGGGAATGAATGCAAACATCAGTCTGGTCTGTAATCCTAACCTAGAATTTGGCCTAGAAACAGAAAATTCCCATTTCTCCAGCATGATTGTATGGGATCTGGGCCTCAGTCAAGCCCTGAGAAATTAGGTGACTAGTTCAGCTTCCACCTTAACCATACAGGCTTGTCTGTTTTCACATCTTTGTGACCCTTAAGTCAAACAAAACTAGGCATTTCTGGCTGCTTCTTTGGTGTTGTAATGCACGTCAGAAAGCAACAGAATTCTGGGAATGGCAAGCCTATGAAGATAAATGCTGCCAAGTTCCTCACAGCCTTGATTTGAGCTGCGTATGTACGCTGGTGGTTGAGATAAGTACAAGCTGTCCTGGGATGCTCATTGGAGGGGAGGGAGTTGCTCCTTGGAGCGTGTAACAATTTCTAGTTGCGAGATTCTTTCTTCATGACTTGATTCTTTCTTCATGACTTGTTGCATTAAAAATTCTGGTATAGAAGAGAGGGGAAGACAAATGTGATCAGAAACCTGAATTATAGGAAGGGAGCAAACCAATCTGATTTTTAATAACCTTATGTTGAAGATCACAGAAAGCAGTTGCATGCAAAAACCCTTCCTCAGGCACTGCTGTAGTGTATTTAATAAATTTTCTTGACAGTTAATGAAAACTTTGGATGCAGCTTTGCATGGCACTGAATGAATTGCATGGATGTGCTCAAGCAAGGATTTTGTCTTTGTTTTGATCCATAAAATCAAATCATCCTCATCCAGCAAAGTAATGTAAATTGTCCATTTCTAATTCGTGGCATACCCAGACAGTCTATGCTCATCTTTTCAATCTAGAGTATCACAACATGCTGTGTAAAGCAGCATCCTTCTACAAATTATTTGCCAGCCTTTCCATGCGTCTGTAGAAGCATTTACACCAGTTCATAACCATATAGATTCATTGCCATATTCCCAGGTATTTTTCCCCATCTTTTTTCATTGTGTCTTTGCTAAAATAAGAGGATAAATTCTCTGGGCCAGAGCCTGTGTTTATCTACTCCACTAAGAAGTGCCATAAAAGAACATAAATACCTGAATTAGGAGGGTAGGTATGAATGGATAGCTTACAGAACAAAGGAGACTTAAAGTAAGGGAAGGTTTTTAATTGTTTGCTTTGTTTTTGTGGAATCAGAACAAGTTGGGAGCTTTTACGAAAAAATGTGTGATCTTAATAAGGTGTATCTTATTTTGTCTAGTTACCTAGTCATTTTTTGTTTGGAAGGCTGATACAGATGATAATTTGTGGCTTCACAAAGAGTGGTCCTCTGAAAAGATTTGAAAATTTCCCAGCTGAACTTAGAGCATGTCAAGGACTACTGCAGGCTCACTGGTGCTGGAGAGAGCGAGTCTGACAAATGAGCAGGCTTCGAACAGCCAAGTTCTATAGCTTTGACTTGGGCAGCAGAAACTGAAGCTCAAATGGATCAGCAATGCTTTACATAGCCTTATCTTTCATCAGTCCAGGATGGATGTTGCAATATTAACAAATTCTTTTAGGACACTGTTTCGTTGTTTAACACAAGCTTGGCAGAACATCAGACAAAACAGTTCTTCTGTTCTCCCTGAGCTATTGTTCTTTCCCTCTAATCTTCCCCAAAGTCTGTTACAGGATCCCGCTTCTCTTCTGCAACTTCTGTCAATCATTTCTCAAAAAAAAAAAAAAAAAAACACCATCCCAAATCAAAATAAAACCCACATACCCTGACCCCATACCTGCAGCATCTCATAATTGTGTGGGTGTGGTGCTCTGTTTCATGGCTGTATTTCCTGGGTGGAGTCACCTCTGAATATGCATGTGGTTTAGTCATCTACTTTATTTCATGACTATTTGATCTCAAATAGCAATAGAAGTGTATTTAGTGTGGCTGTGATTTGCACCAGTGTGTACAATTACATAGGAAAGCTATGTGTAGTTTGTCACTGCAACATCTTTCTGCTAGTGGTGCTGGATGTGCCCTTTCCATTCCTAAATCCTCACAGGGTCTTTTTCCCACCTCTCATGGCTGGAGACACCACTGTGTCTTCCTTAGCATTCAGTACCGCTGCAGCTACTTATCTCGTTGTGGGAAGGAATAGAAGTGGATGTGAGATGACCCATAGAGGCAAGGCAACATTAATTAACAGCACTGACCAGTTTTCAGATGAGGAATAGCTTTGTTTGCTCCATGGAAACAGCATTCATCACTAACTCCATTATACATGCAAATTTGTTAAGCTTTTTACAAGGCTTGAGCCTGTGAGATGACTGGTGCTGGGAATTGCTGTGGAAGTCTTGAGGAGTTACAGCAGGCGTTGCTTGCTTGCAGGAGGCGTTAAGGATGAGTTGTAGCTGAGGGAAGGCGATGCTGGTGTATTTATTAAGACAGTTAACTATGTTCATGTGACTGTTGCATGTTAAATGCACATTTAAAGCAAAACGGGATGGATTAATCTCTCTTTAATTAGAAATATGGTATATGGGGGAGGGAGGAAAAGGTTTCTTCTGTTGAGTAGCAGCAAGTTCTGCTGTTAGCATAACTTACTGTAGAACCCTGGTAATTAAATCTCACAGATCATAAAAGTGAAAGTTGGGAGACTTACTACATATCCTGTATTTTCCCGTGAGTGCAGGAATACGGTCATATCTCTTTCTGAGCCGTACAAAGAGCTTGCTAACTTCTGCTAGCTAAGTGGTACAGTAAATGGGTTTATCAACTTACTGTATTTTAAATGGGAGCTGCCAGCAGGTAGGATGGATATAAATGAAGAAATAAAATGTGTTTGTGGTGAAGGCTACGAACTTTATGTACTCTTAGGTGAGTATGGGAACGTTTGCCTTTAAGATCACCACCAATGAGAAGAGAACGTAGGGCTAGATCTAAAACTGGTTTTTTTATCCTTAGCTCCCTTCCCAGCATTTTGGGCACTGCTGGCAAGGTCTGCAGGGATTTCTCAGGCTTCTCAAAGTGCATGATGCATCTGTTTGTTCTGAAGTCTGAAGGTCTCCAGTATGCTTAAAACTTGAGTTCCCCGGAAAGTTTGGACTGGCCTTTATGCTTGGTCCAGGTCTTCCTATAATGCTGCGAAGATGTGGGGCTTTTTTAACTTTTATTTTCTTTTTTCCTAAGTTCTGAGCAAGAAAACGTCTTTGTCAATCAGTATTTTAATGGAAGTCAGGTGATTACCACAAATCATCTGTTTATAGCAGGCAGTGAGCTAAGCTGCTTGCAAATAGTGTTTCCATTGCCCTCTCCACATCTGCCATGGCACAGACTGACAGAGCTTCTGAATCCCTGAAGGCTTCTGTATAATCCAGTTTCACACTGCTTAAACCCATGCCCTTCAAAACATTTTAGATTTTAATTTTCCCTCTTCCTGTTTGTCCAAGGATTTTTTTAAACCATGCATATACATGCATATATATTTAAAATAAAAACTTCATGCACACACATCGTATATATTTAATTGCCTATGCAATCAAAATTCATCAGTAAGACTTGTCAGTAACATACTGTGGAACTGGAGATAGGAGAGGGCAGATGGTTCATGCTGAAACGCCTCTTGCATTCTGGATGTGCGTAACAATACAAGATTTAGATGCAAAGTTATGGTATTTGGTCCTAGGGATTAACTCAAAGGCATGGCCACAGGTAAAGCCAAGCCATCTCAGTTCAGAGAGCATATCTGTGTGTTGCTGGACCAGGCTCTTGTTTTTCCATTCCCTTTAATCATTTGAAATTTAATAAGGGAAGATAAAGCACTTAAGTCGCCTAATATCTTCAGAGGTGGATGTCAACGGAACTATTCTGTCTATTGACACTGAGCTTGTTTCTGATAGAATTTTTTTCTTTGGAAAATGCTAACTTGTTAGAATGAGAACTTTTTAATAAGAGTGCGTGTGTCTGGGGAAGCAGAGATACCATCTGTTTCTGAAATGTCCAGAAGTTCAGATACTGAGGGTATTTGTCTCAGACATGAGAGATATACATCCAAATCCGATCTCTTCTTGAGTAAGGTAAATCCCAGTTTTCAGGAAAACATCTTTTAAGAGATACGTTTTTATCCTAGTATGAAGTACAAAATACTCTGTTGACTAAAGAGTTTGCTGTGACTACTCGGTATCCTGGGCAGAAAGAGCACCTTGCAGGAAAACAGGCACTGCTAACCGCCCCGGCAGAGGCATGTTGTGTGTGTTCGTCATTCAGTGGTGTTTCAGCGAGACTGCAGACGTGCAGCTGCAGCAGAGCCAAGCTGCCATGCTCTGTGGTGCCCAGGAGGTGCAGCCCTGCACAGTAAAGCTTGGCCACAATCTGTTTCAGTTCTGCCATGAGCTGTAGAGATGGCTATACCCGTTTCACAGATTAAAAGAATGGTCGCTGAATCCAAGGTGACTGGGATTCTCCAGGGAAAGCTGTCTTCCTTGCAGTTTCCTGATGCAGTTTCATGGCCTGCAGAACCATGAAAGCAAATACTTTTCGTGTGCTCCTGCTGATGTAAGCACAGGTCTCTGAAGTCTTTCTTTGCAGTTTGAAGCAGTGTTTGCCAATAGCTCAAACTAATGCTGTTTGTACATGGTGGAAGTGTATTTCTGTAGAAACATCCATTAGAGATCATAATCAAATTTAATAGCTTTTCACCCCATCAGGCAGCTCACAAGCAGGATAAGCATGAGGGTTTGGATTAGAAAATTTAATTTAATGCTGAAGTGGAATAGTTTTGCATTCTAACCAGGTAATTCATAAGCTCCCCCTACCCCCTGCAGGAATAGTCTCTCCATTTTTGAAGATTACAAACTTAAGCATTATTAAATGAATTTCTTCTCAGTGAGAACCTCTCCTACTTGACAGCAAATACAGGTCTCCCAAGCAATGTTCAACAGCAAAGGGAACTGAGTAGGAGGGTTTTTTGGAACTGGGAGCATAAGTTCTGCTTGTGGAGAAAAAGCAAGCTTCAGTTGTGGGTCTGGACAGCCACGATCTCTGTTATATAAACTCCACTGCACTGATTTTGGGGATGACTGTGAAGCTGTCCATCTTTCTGTGGCAATCTTGACAGACTGTCCTAAAGCTTGCATTTCTGACAAAGCAACTCTAAGCAGTTCTCCGTGTAAATCATTCCCTGAGCTGCGG
>NW_010243038.1:0-24552 GCF_000690775.1 Eurypyga helias | reverse complement strand
CTGCTGAGCTTACAGCAACACAAATTCCTGAACTTGTGCCACGTGGACTTGTAGTTCAAGAAAACAAAGCTCTGTTAGGGTAGACACTGGGAGGTATTTTCATAAAGAAGGTTTTTAACAAACTATTTTTCTCTCCCCCTCCCTGTCCCTAACTATAAAACGCATTTCAGAAGTGAGTTTGTCGGTTACAATATGAATCTGCAAGTGATTGGCTGCACAAAGTTCAACAAGCAGACAGTTCCCACTGGTGTCCCTTGGGGACTGACGCTGAGGCCAACACTGTTTAATATTCAAGTTAATGACCTAGATGATGGTGTAGAGCGCGTTCTCAGCAAGTTTGTGGGCAATACCAAAATAAGTGGGGTGATCGATACGCTTGAGGGCAAGAGGAACCTCCACCAGCTGAAATAATGGCCTGAGCATGATCTCACAATGTTTAGCAAAGACAAATCCTGAGTCCTGCACTTGGGAAAGGAATAATCCCATCAAGTACAGGCTAGAGGTCAACTGACTAAAAAGCAGGATTGCAGAAAAATGCCAGAGGGGACCTGGTAGACATCAAGTTGAACATGAGGCAGCAGTGTGCCCTTGTACTAAAGGAACCCAACAGTATCTTGGGCTGTATTAGGAAAAGTGTGGCCAACAAACTGAGAGAAGTAGTTCTTTCTCCTCGTTTGGCACCTGTGAAGCCACACCTGCTGTGCTGTGTTTGGTTTGAACTCTCCAGTCCAGGGAAGACATAGGCCTAATGGAGTCAGTCAAGTGAAGTGCCATCAAGGATGGTCCAAGGTCCATCCTTACCTGTATGGAAATGCTGAGGGAATAGGGCTTATTTTGTTTGCAGTACAGTCCTGGGGACATCTTATTGCTACCCACAATTACTTAGGGGAAGAGTAAAGGTAAGATGGACCTGGACTCTTCTGGCCATGCTAAGTACAGTGAGTTAACCTCAATTTGTGCTGTTGCACTGGCTGTCAGATGGGCATGCATGGCTCTGCTGTTGTTTCCTCAGCACCAAAATTTAAAACCTACTGCCCAACTTTCTGTCACTATTTCCTAAAACCTGAGTAGTACTGACTACCCCAGAAGTATTTTGAGCTACAGCAAAAGGTATATTCAGTGATACAGTCATAAAAATAGCAGCTAAAGGACATCATCCTGTAATGTCACACTATTCAAATGGGATTTTGCAGACTCAGTTGATGGTCTAGATAGGTCCCTAGGAATCTTTTAACTTTTTGAACTTGAATGAAAAAAATCTATTACACTTGTATATTTGTGGCATGAAAGGATAGCTCTAATGTAAAATCTTGCTTAGAAACCGAAGTCCTCTGAAAACACTGAAATAAGTTCTAATTGATCAGTCCTTATTCAGGTTAGGTTAGATTTAATGGATCGAGAAAAGTAATTAGGCTATTTGCATACAGCTTGCGCTTTTGTAGCTAAGCATGCTGAAGCCGGAAGATTTTTCTGAGGCACGAAGTGATACCATTTTGTTAATGAAAGAGGAATAGAAGGCCTTAACCAGCAATACACTGAGAGTGCAGAAGACTATTCAGGAAAAATCTGACATCCTTCATTACTTCTCAGGGGGGATTTGGCACCTCTTTGCTTGTGCTGTTCAGTGAGCTCAGTGCCCGTGAAATCTGCAGGCTTTGAACCTCTGGTAGCAATAGTATCACCCAAGTACTTGTGTATCAGGCTCTACAACATCTGAAGATACTGAGAGAAAGGTCTTTCACAAAGAAATTAATGGAAATGCACAAAATTTTACCCACAGAACCTATCATAGTTACTGAGTTCCACCCCTCCCCAGCTATTTGGGAGTTTTGGCAAAGACTTGCTGTCGCGGAGGGCTTATGCCCTTTAATTCTGATTCAGTATTCATTGTAGTAACTATTGGGGGGGGAGGGGGGTGAAGGGTTGGTTTGTGTGTGCGTGTTCTTGTTGGGTTGAGGGAAGGGAGGGGGGCTTGGGAGGGGAAGTTCTAGATTTTATTACAGAACTTTGTTTTAGCTGCTGTCCTAACCATGTGCTACTGTTGTATAGTTACACAAGGGAAAAAAAGGATGACGGCTATTTGGGGGAAGAAACAACATTTAAAATATTTGGAGGACTTTCAAGAGAAAGACAGCTTTTACCCAACCCTTGGTAAAACTGCAGAATTGTAGAGAAGAAACAAATGGTAAAGGAAGAGCAGTAGTAGTGCTGGAAACGGTAATAATTCCTGACTCATCATTCAGTTCCCAGGAAGGCAAATCTTGCTCTCTAAGGCTCTCCAAGCAACAGACAACTATCAACTTCTTTTTCAGTTACAGTGATACCACTGGGTGGTTATTAAAACTGCCAAGTAAATTGATTTTATGTAGTCACTTACGCAGTAATTGCCTTGGATAGGAAGAAAACTCAGGGCAGGAAACTTGGAGTCAGGTCTGGATTTCCTCTTCCAGATGAGGAAGATGAGTGTGAACAATCATTTGGGTAGGGTCATTTCTAACGTATTGGAAATGGTTTAATTTAAAACCTGTTTACATTTGACCTATTAGGCTGAAGACATTAATTCTTTATTAGTCTTAGCTTGAGAAGATAAGCTTCTCTGATTAGAGATTAAATGAACTGCAACAAATGAGACCACATTGCTGTTTCCAAACATTTATAGACTGCAGTCGTGTACATTGTCATCTTGAGAACATCACCTGCACTTTCCTTCAGTTGGAGCTTGCTTTCTCCTAAGGGTTTATAAGTATCTTGAAAGTGATGGTTTTGTTCTCATTTTGAGTGTTTTAAGTGCCAGGGCTCCAAGCGATATTTCTCAACAGCATTCTTCTTCTAATAGTCCTATAAGACCCCTCCTAATTGTAATACTTTTTTTTTTTCCCTCCTTCATCCTCAAAAGTTTTTTCCTGTCTCTGAAAAGCCTTGTGAAAGTTTTGGCAATTTTTAATTCATTTTTTTGGTTGATTTTTCTGTCTTAACACTTTGCCACTTTTGTCTATGTTCTTATATACATCCAATCAGTAGCATGTCTTTTGTTTCACAAGTGAAAGGCCTCTGTTGTCAGTCCTTCCAAACTCTCTGAAGTTCCCCATACGAGTCCTGAGAGGGGAAAGGGTAATTTTCTGGTTTTAATTATACTCCCAAGATTTTTCTTTTAGCTAGGGGAGGGAGGTAGCATTCTGAATCATGTGCATGGTGGAAATTTTGTGGTCACTCTGCCTGTGGAAGGTCCTTCCCAGATTGCCGGTGTTGCCCTTCTTAAAGCTCATTGGCGGAAGCAGGAGCTGTAGGAGTGTTGATGAAACGTGGAGCCTTTTGTCTTTAGGATACAGGCTCACTTTCACAACTTTTGTTACAACTGGAGAGTGATGACTAGTGTCACATGTGTTGCCTACCCTATTTGTTGGCTACACTCTCTCCTGTCTGATTTCTGGTAGAAAGATGGCCAGAGTGTGGAGACAGACCGAGGAATATTTTCATGGCTTGACAAATTAGCATGAAAACCATTTGTTGGATGAATTTATGACAGAAATACCACTGAGGAATTTCAGGTTCAACTGTTGTAAACTGTACTCTGATTCCTTGCTAAGTCAGATTACCTGAGGTCATGGTTGCTTTACCTGAGGTCTCTTGACTGATTTCTTCTTAAATGTTCTTGAGTGATAGTTAATATCCACTGTATAGAAAGCTGGCTCAGGAGACTTCTCCTGTATTTTCCACTTCAGTAAGAAATCCTGTCACTCCCTCTGCTAACTGGAAACCTAATTGTCCTATTGTCCTTCCATTCACCTTACTCCTTAGCATCTTCCTCTAGATGATGCAAGACTGGAATGAGTATGCAACTAGAGCAGGTAACAGAGAGGTAAAACATAGTTCTTGAACATGCATTTTCTATCATGAATTGTCTGAAGTTTAACGTGCATTAATTAGCTGCTGCATGTCATGCTAATTCTTTCGAAGCCTGCTTATTTGAAGCGCTGAATATCATCCCTAAATGACTAGACACTTTGAATTCCCACTTAGGGGCTAATACTTGCAAAGTTAATCCCACTCCCTGTGTGTAAGTTTTCTACATAACTTCCAAGCCTTCATAGGCACATTATGCCATGCACCAGGCACATTTTGGCTGCGAGTTTTTATCTGAGGTGCCTACAATTGGTGCATTTTCCTGAATTTAATTATTTTTCCTTGCTGATGGTCATTAAGGTTGTGTATGTCAGTGACCTGCAGTGGGCCATAACACAAATTAAGAGGACATGACTCAGCTGCCAAACTTCACAACCAGTGTGAAGGGATAGAAGGAACTTTCGGTTGAGTAACCTCTACTGACTTGGGGAAAACACAGCTTGCTTCTGGCGTTCCCTTTGGTTTTCGGAGTGTTGCAAAAACCTTGCCAAAGCTGTTTTCCTTGTTCTGTTCCAGACCAACATTGTATGACTGGTGTTCTCTTGCCACTATTATCCAAATTCAGTTATTGTAGTAGAGGAACATTATCTATAAAATCGTAAAGCCAGTTGCAAACTCCCTGAAGTTCAGATTTCTTGACTGGGCTTTTGGTTTAGGTCTGCTAATTTGTTAAGGTCTACTTTTGTTTTAGGAAAAAGATTCCCAGAACATATGAAAACACATTACGCTAGAAAATAATGGCAGGAATAAGACTTTTCCACTCGCAAATGAGCATGTTGGCTACTTCGTCATACACATGGGTTTAAATACAAAACAGTTTTAAGTTGCACTAATTCTCTATATATGAAGTATAATGAAACGTAAGCGAAAACAAAACCCTGCTGCTGTTTGTTTTGTTTGGATATTGGCAAAGATCGAAGCATGGTTTTTCTTCCTCCTTTCGTAACTATTTCAATAAAGTGCAGACAAAACTAACTAAGAATTACTCTGTTCCCATTCATAAGTGAAAACAGGCATCTCTGAATGCTCTGTCTATTGTTAAGGTATGCACAGTATTAGCATTGTATAGTATATTTTGTTCCTGCTGTGGAACTACTTTTTGCAACTTCATTTTTGGGGAATTGTACATGGAAGAGTGGGTTTAGGTATTTCTTTAGGAGAAAGAATTTTGCTTTAAAAAGAACAATTAAAGTAAGTGCTAAAAGGCTTTGAGGTTGGCATATGCTTGTTCTGATATCTAAAGAACCCCTAAGAGTGTTTTATTAGCATCATCCTCCCTTCTTTTCTTATTCCTCCTTTTGTCCTACTGCATCCTTACCTGAAAACACTGTTCTGACCGAAGAGCAAAAATCAGTCTACACTGCATACCAACAGAACCTGAGGGCCTTTCAAGAAAACTACGAAAAAACTTCAGGTGTTGAAAATACTTGCTTCATGATCTAGCACGTGGCATGGTGCCTTCCCAAAAGTTTTCATTTGCCTTCGTATTCTCTATGTCTAGTTACACTGAGCCCTCGGAGCTGGGCCCTTTCTGCTTTAACAGCATGGTAAAAGTGCCACTTTTCATTACCCACAGTACCTCAGGTAAGGTTCTTTTAACTTCTTCCAGTGCTGTGGATTGGCAGTTGAGGTATGTTGTCGCTTAAATTTCTTGAGGCTGAAGTTCTCTGTTAATTGAGAAGCCCTTACCTTGAGCCTTGCCTTAATGAGGCATCTGCATATGTGTCTCAAGGGGCGCGAGTCATCTCATGAGCTTGAAGATGCTGTCGTTTAAACTGTAGACTCTTGTGTCACTACTTCCGATATCTTTTGCATTTCTGGTGTTATTTTTGTCTGACTTTTAGTATTTTATTTCTTTACTCATCAGCCTTATGTCTGTCACCTTTTGCTTTTAATTCTTTTGAAGTTGCAAGTAAATTTTTCCACAAATGTTTTATTTTCATTATTGTAGTGAGTAAGAGGATATAAAACCAAGATACATTCACTGCAACTGCAGGAGCCTAGTTTTAAACCAGATGCTGTGTTGGAATGGTGCAGTGGAGAATCAGGCCCAAAATAATGATTGATTTTAATTTATTGTAAACATGGGAGGTTTTTTTCCAAGCAGCATTTTTTTTGGATGAAAAGTACCCAGAATGTCTGAATTGACTCTAACATTACAGCCATCCAAAACATTCATAATAAAATCCAAACCAGCTCAAACGTACTTGGTTTTTAGTGTTTCATTATAAAGCCTTAACTCAGCCAAGGTTAGCAACCCTCTGAAAACCTGGCCAGAACCGTGAGGGAATCTAAGAATGAGAGAATCTAGGTCAGTTTATTCTTTGTGGATAGAAACACGTAAAACTTGACGGTTTTACATGGTTTCAACTTTTTGGACAGGCAAAAATTCAAGGTTGCATTAAGCTCCAAGTGAGCAGTACAGCTAAAAGGACTGGTCTGCTTCCTACATTGTGCCTACATGGTCCTGTCCCCTTGCCAGAGCTGATTCAGCTTCCAGTGCCTTGCAGGTGGGTCCATGAAGAAGAGGACAATGCTCATTGCTAATCTTCTATGTGGCACAAAAGACATCCGTCATTGTAGTCCTTATCTGGCCTTTTTGGGCATTATTGCAGAGCACGGGGTGAACGGGAGAGAGAACCAAGGGCAGATTTTCCAGGAGAGACCAGTGGGTTGACCTTCTGGCTGGCAGTGCTGTCTGTTGCAGTCTGTGTGCCTCCAGAGTCACAGGACATGGAAGGGGAACACTTCTTGGGGCCATAACTCTGACTGTATAAGCAGAATGCAGCAGCCAGGCACATGAGAGGATTTTCTGTCTCCAAGCACACAGTGCTCGTTTATCACCCGCCTTGGCATGTGGGTCTGCAGAAGGGGGAAGAGTGTGCCCAGTATGTACCCTTAGCTGTGATCTGGGGAAAAGGCTGTTCCTAGCTGAGGTAGTGGAACATTTGATGCCGTCAGGAGTAAGATTTGTTAGTCTTTCTTGTAGTCTTCATCTTTAAGTGGTAGGAATGCATTAATGGGTAGTTCATTCCCAGAAGGACTAAACTCCAGTGATATAGGGCCCCTTTAGTGCTGACAGCCAGTTGCTGGTTCAAAGGCTAATCAAAGTTAAACCAAGCTTAATAGGTAAAATAGGTGGAAAGGGTAGTGTCCACATCTTGCCTCATACCTCTTTAGTCCTCTGCGGTGTGAGTAGGCTGTCACAGAATTTCTAAACACAATAGATGCTCCTCTGTGGGTACCCAATGATTCTCTTCGCTGGCCTCCTAGACGTGCTGTGGGCTATGTCATGTGGCCTTCTGTGCAGAGACCATCTCTTTTTGTGGCAACTTCTTAATAACAACTGATAAATCTTTACTTTTTAATAGCTTCTATTGTAGCTGTGCTCTAGCTGGGAAAACTTCGGAAGTTTCACAACAAAAAAAATCATTATTATGAAAGCGGTCTTCCATTGGAATCTGGACTTCAAACCATCCCGTATCATAAATCACCAGGCTAGTAGACTATTCAAAGTACCAATTATGTCCCAAATTATTTTGGGTGCTGTGACATTAATAGTGCTAAAATTGCTCTATTGCTTTGGCCAGCAGAAACTATCAACAGGTTTTTTTTGTTTTGTCTGAGTGAGGGGGTGTTTGGTTTCTTTGGGTTTTGGGGTTTTTTTTGGTATATTTAAAAAAACCCTCATCTTCAGTACTTGTGACAGTAGTAGCTGTTTGCAGACTCACAGGACAAAATTAAGATCTGAATAGAAATGTAGACAGTGGAAATGTAGACAGTGATTAGACAGTGGAAATGTAGTGTGATTACAAGACATCCTGGGAATGTAGGGGTTTTTAATCAGATGATTATAAATATTCTTCATAATGAGAATGGTGGTTTTATCCTTCTCAAATCTAATGGGAGAGAGAGTATTAGAAAACCAAAGTGTAATAAATGAAAAGTCATTGAAACAGAGGTTGGTATTTCTGATCTGGTTCTCAGTATTTGAAGAGCTCCAGTGTAACTGCAGGAATGGACAGAACAAAAATCTGTTTCTGTAGGCAAATTATGAAGAGAAGGCTATACTGAATCTGCTTCGCTTGAGTATTTTTTCCAACTTAAAGCAGCTGTCCACAGAATTCAATTCTGCTTAGTGAGGATTAAAATTATTTTAACAAGGCCGTTCACATCTGATGAGGATTGGTGTATGAGGCAAAAATACCAGAAAAAGAGGGGGTAAAGAAGCTAAACAGCCAAGCAGTCCTGTCCTGACTTTACCTTCAGAAAAAGGAACAGAGCTGATTTTCATTCAGATCATTCAATTAGTTTTATTTTCGTTTCTTCTAAGAGATGATTATTTTATAGAGGTGGATGCCAGATCTATTGCTTGTAGTCAGCCTTCAGGTTGCTCAGGCTGTGAAGGTGAAGTCCACAGACTGTGGACTGTGAAGTCTTCCAAGCTGTCCCAACCCGCCTCTTACAGAGACCCCCTGCTCTGCACGCAACCCTAAAAGCAGAAGTTCTTCTTGTGCCAGAGGAGCCCGGTAAGCATGCCTGCGGATCCCCTTTGGGGGCTTGCCTGCTTCCTGGTTATGCCCCGTCAAGCACGCACAGCTTTTAGATTGTAGGGGACCGAGCAGAAGTGCGTTCCTTCTGTGCCGAGCACTACACAGGGTTGCTGCACAGGACCGTCTTTTGTGAGCGCAGGTCTTGAGAGTCGCTGGAAGAGGCTCTGTGGGCTGAAAGTTGGGTAATTCAGTTTAGACCTCAAACTGGTAGTGCCACCGCTGAAGGCTGTGAGGGTGGGAGGGTGCCCTGAAGCGAAGGAAGCTTGGCTGCAAGGTCTTTCTGTGCTGTCTGAACCGTTGCGTTACACACTATACACAGGTTTTTTGCCTTCAGGTTCATGGAATCACAGAATGGTTTAGGTTGGAAGGGACCTTAAAGACCATCTAGTTCCAGCCCCTCTGCCATGGGCAGGGACATCCTCCGCTATGATTCATGTATGAAGAAGTGAATATGAATTCACGTGTGAAGAAACTGAAGCTTTCCATTTACACTTTAGCTAGTGATCCTAATTTTCCTGAAATGCATATGAAAAGATCTCACTGGGAGCTTGAGAATGTGTTTTGTTCAAAATGCTGTTTTTCGCTCCATGTCTTGTTTTGGATGGGGGGAGGAGGTGGTGTTGGCATTCGAGTACTATCGGCTCCCTCTTGCGGCTAACTTAAAAATACGCCATGGTGTTAGCTCCAGTATTAGGATAATATTCCCTGTTCAGGTTTCAACGCCTGTTCCCCTGGGTGTCCTTTAAATGTTTAACATGGAGAGGGGAGGCAGGATATAAGAAAAGGCTGCGATTACGTGGTAACAGTTTATTTCGGATAGAGATGGCCAATTGTCTTTGGGCAGGTTTCGGTGCAGGGAAATAGTCTTCTGAGGAATGCTGGCTCTTTGCAAGCAAATAGTCCCTGCCCCTGCTCCATCATCTCAATATGTCTGTGTGTCAGTGTTTTCACATTTACCATATCTAAATGTGTGTGTTTGTGTGTACAGAGTCACATGATGTTGTTGTTTTATGTTTCTGATCATGCTTTTAGTACATCAATTTTTCACTTCCACAATTACTCAACGGCTGCAGCTGCAACAGAAAGGGTAGTTGCGTGGCCAGAAATTAGAAGACTTTCTTCAGATTTTTCTAATGAAATAGAACCTTCACCTGTGGTGCAGTGGCTAACATCTACTTTCTTTGTTTTCTTGCTCACTTTTTTAGCTATCCAAATGTTTGCATTTGAACTGTTACATAATACAGAGTTGCAGAATAGAGCCTGTAGATACCAGTCGATGCATGAGGCTAGCCAATAACTTTTTTCCCTATATCCCCCATTTTCATTCACTTCAGTTAACACTGAATTGGAGGGAAAGGCGTCTGAGATTACTGTGCATTTATGATGTCTCTTTGCCTTCCTTGATTTTTCTTTTTCCCTCTAGCAACTTATCACAAATATTTTCATTGCTAATGTAGACTCTGCAGTTTAGGATATTCTGCCATCTGATCTCTGTTGTTAAAGGCTTAATTTGTGCAAGGGCCTCTTAGTGGCCTGGCATGTTTTTTCTTCCATCACAGCAACATGGGAATCTTTGCTCTTGCTAACACATGTTCCCCAGGCTGTTCCAGGGCACTTTTTTCACATGTCATTAAACTACATCATGAGATATTTAATGAACAGATTACACTGCCTTTGTTCTTAAAATGAAGGATTAAAACCACTTTGTTCATCTGGTTTTAGAAACAGTTGTCCCTGTGACTGAAGAACTTATATGCTTAAAGAAAGCTGTTAAATGAAAAGTTACGTTGGCTGTTACAGGGCTTTTAACTTTTTCTGGTATGCCAGCTAAGATGTATTTCATGTTAAGTATGAAAAGAAAGGTTTTTTTCCTGTTGTCTTTCGGACCTGTTTAAAATACGGAAGATATAAAGCATTTAGTAGAATTCTTAACTGGAGTCACTGCATTTAGCACAACTCAGGTGTAGGCTTGATCATGGAAATACTGACTTGAAAACATGGAGGTCTTGGTCCTCATTCATCTGGCAATAAACAGATGTGCAGATCTTCCTTAGCACCACCTGTTATTTTGGTGTTAGTCTGGAGCCTGCCTGCTGAAGTTCCCCTTTTTCGCTCCATCGGAGCACCTCTTCTCTTAAGCACTGAGCAGAGGTTGCAGGTTACATTGATCCCATCAGTGACTGGTACTAATCTGGCTGGTTCTGAAATTTGTTCAAAACGCCTCACCTCCTGAAACACATCCAAAGCTGGTGGGAGCTATAGAGGAGAGGGAAGCCAGGAGCAGATATTTACTCCTCTCACGTACTTGGGTATACCGCTGTTCGGTGTCAAATGCACCATACCCCTGCATGGCTGGGAGAGCCCCTGGGACGTGTCTGTAGATTCCAACATCAAAAACTGTATGACTTAGGCAACAGGGCACCCAAATGCAGTAAAAGCTTTTAAAGAGCTTTGATTTTTTTTATTTTTTTTTTTTTTAAAACTCAGTAGTAGCAGCACAGAAAGAACTTCACCTCAGTTGTTTTAACGCTTCGGGTTTTCCCTCCCTGTCAGATGAGTGAGGGATCCAGCTGAAAATCTTTTATCTTGTTCCAGCTGGCCAGCTGGCCAGCATCCGCCTGGAGCAGAACCGCAGGTCTGTCAATTGGCTGATTTCGGAAACTATTGATTCTCCAGGGGCTGAAGGAGACAACTGCTTAATGATTTTAAAGGGTTTTGGATGTGCATTTATTTGCAAAAGGCCCAGTTGTTTAACCTCTAGAACCCAGAGTCAGATATAGTTCAGCTTCTGACAATGCACAGACGTGCGGTGTTAAGTGTGAGTAGACGCACTGAGATGAGTAGCAGTACTTACTGCTGCTGCTTAATGAGCCGTGAGGCCTCCTTACCCCATCAGGGAGCAAACCACACTTTCCTCCAAAGCGCTGCTCCTACGAATGGACATGTTCTCTGTCAGGTAACGCTTCTCCCTTTGAAATCAATGTGCGGCACGAGGTGCTGATGCTCCCGCACCTCTCACTTTGATTTGGAAGAAAATGAAAATAAGTTTCTAACAACCCTGGAAAATGTACTTCTGACCGTATTTGCCACCCACAAAATAGTTTTTGTTTTGAAATATCTTTATGGCTTTTGTAGTTCAGTGCTCTAATGCATTATCAAAATCAGAATTAAGCCTATAAAAAAAAACATTTTCAGACATCTTTCTTCAGAGAATGTTTTTACGTTTTGTTAAAATATGAAATGAAACTGACATTTAAATTCTTAAAAACTTGTCTTTGTTTTACCATGTATTTTTCAGAGACACGGAGTTTCTGTATTTTACAGTATTTTAAATCACTGGGATTAAAAAATGAGCGCTAGTATATCTTCAAAGCATAGATGTTCATGCCTGGCCTCTAAGGAAAATCTAGATGTCCATATATATGAAGTAAATTCTGACTCATCACCCAGGCTTTTGATATTGTAATGCTAGACATGCCATTTCCATGCCAAGCCAAGTTACAAAGTGGGCTTTGTCAGATCTGGGATTAGAATGAGTGTTTCTGGCTTTTTGCTGATTATACCATCAAAGCAAATTCTGAAGCCTTTGACCTTGTTTAATAATTTTCTTATGTCAGCAAGTTCTTAATGTAGCAGTCTGTTGGGTAATAATAGGGAAACATCTATTGTGTTTTCCATATTTTTGGTTTTCATGGCACAATGGATTTTTTTCTCACATGGCTCAAAAATGTCACGTACTGTCTCACACTTGGGCATGTTTAAGTGCTGTGGTAAAGGTCCAGGTTTTAACAGCATGTATGTTTTTATATTACAAGCTGCGATGCACATGTCTTAATTTCATGAATCAGGCTGTGTTGTTTTTTCTTTTTTCTTGCTCCTTTGTAAAACCCTTACATCATCCTGAAAGTGGTCAATTAAAGAACTGCTCTCCCTTTTGCAAACAGGCTTGTGCTATACAGATTTGTTTGATACAGAACACAGCCTTTGGATCTATTAGACATATAATCAGCAGGGATATGTTTCCCCCAGCTCTTCCCTGAGCAGAAAGTTGCCAGATTATTTCATAATGGGGTTTTTTGGGTGGAGTTGGGGTGTTTTTGGGGTATTTTTAGTTTGTATTCTTCAAACTGTCAATTGGATTCTGAATAGGTGAAGTAATTTCCACATACAGATGGTTCATCCCTTCCTGCTTAGGCCTGCTTTTCTCCTCTGAATTCTGACAAGTAAATTAACAAATGAAGCTGTAAGCCAGTACCGTAGCCAGCAGCATGCTCAGTCTCTCTCTGGTCTCTGCCAGACTTCGGCTTTGCTGTCAGTGGCGTCGGGCTGTGCTCCACGTTGTGCTGCCGGGGAGCTGGATTCGCAGGGCTCCTCCTGCCTTTGCACAATGCTGGTGGAGTCTCTTTTAGCTCTTACAGCTGTGCATGTGTTCAAAGACAGCCAGGCCTCACCAGTGATGGTGTCCTTTCGAGTGCTTGAGCAAAGAAGCTCCCCTGGTTGGAAAAGGGTGCCAAGCTGGGTACTTGCCCCGGGTGTGGGGAAGAATGCAGGTAGCAGCTGCATCGGGGCGGTGTCATTGGTGTGGTTCCTGCCCTGGCTGGACGCTGAGTCTTGGGGGGAAGGTGGCAAGAGCCTGCAGTCTGTCTGAGAATGTGCACGCGGCGAAGCAGAGCCTTCATCATCTTCGCTTTTCTTCTGTGTGCTCCTCTCTGCTATAAACAGATTTCAAAATTTTCATTGGGTTAGTTTGATGTCTTGGGTACTGTTATTGATAAATTTGTTGCTGTAAAAGAAGTTCCCTGGTTAGACGTCATGGACCTTTGCGGAGCTCAGTCAGGGGTAAAGGCCTCCTTTTGCTCTGCGAGCACAAACAGCTCTCCAGCATGTGGGTGACCTCTCTGGTTTTTGCCAGTGTACTATGTTAAGATCTAACGAGAGGCTGATGAGGTACCATGGTTGCCTCCCCCGACAGAGGCTGTGGTAAGGTGGCTCATGTGCCGTGCACATGTCATGGCATCTCAGGCTGTGGAGGAGGGAGGCCCGTTGGCGGGCTGCGGCATGGTTGAATGAGAAGATCAAACTGGAAGAGCAGACCCCTTTTCTGTGGGTTAGTCACCAGATGTTGATGTTACATGGCACTGGGCGAGTGCAGGGTATGTGAGCCTTTGGATGCTCCACAGCAGCAGTGTTGCATTCATAGAGTGGAAGGTAGAGCTCTGCAGGAGCAGATGAGGCACACCAGCTGCCGAGCATCTGTGTTGGGAATGTTTCGTTCCTGGAACCGAAGGGCTCCAGATATTACTGAACTATAAAGTGAAGTAAATAGTACTCATTCCTTTTTTGGAAAAGTTACCAAATTACATGACTTAATGGTATGGGAGATGCCCTTCTTGTATACCAGCTCTTGCATTAGGCTTTCAAATAATAACGTAATACATTGTTTTTTTTTTTTTTTTTCCTCTCCATCATTCCCCTTTCATTCTCTGTAGTTACTCAGAGATATTGCTTAAGTGGTTGTAAAGATGGTGGCAGAATAATTTTTCCTAAAAAGTTGAAACCAAATTCCAGCATAATAATAATTATTTCCAGATGTAACTAGTGGTGATTCTAAAAGATGAATAATCTCTTTGAAGATATTGCAAAATGTCTTTCAAGTTTCTATGAATTTAGTCATTTCTCACACCAGAAGGGACTGTCATGAGTGCATTTTACCTCCTGCATGGACAGCAGCCACAGACCTTTCCTTCCTTATTATGACAGTATGTCTTCTTTAGAATTTTAAAATCAGCTGAAAAATGGGTAGTGGGAATCCATTCAGTTGTTCTAGAGCTTCACTGAACTTGATGTTTAAAAAAAAAGAAACAAACTAACAAAACAAACCAAAAATGCTTATTTTTAATGTCTACTGCAATTTCCAAATGTTATACATAATTATATGTTTTACATCCAAAGTTGAGTGGCCCTCTAGCAAATCTACCTATTCCTACTGGCACTTATAAAAAGTTATCCTGGACTTTCTCTGTAAGACAAATATCTTGAGCTGCTTGAATTTCCTAGTCTGGTGAAATATGTTTTAGTCATTCTTGTGGCTCTTACTGATCTCTCTCCAGTTTTTCCATGCTATTTGTGGTGTGGAGAGCAGAACAGTGTGGTGTGCTAGCAGAGGTTATGTTAGTGCCAATAGAGACAGTGTTATCTCTCTGCTTGGTATTTTTCTTATCAGCATATCAAACCACAACTCTGTTGTGGTTAGTCATAGAGGATGATAATACTGGATTATATACTTTTTCCACTGAACAGGGGGATAAAAATCTTGTACCTTGGCAATTGCCTTCTGGTTGAACAGCAGATCCCCTGAACTGGAGTCTGTAAAAGATGTTTATCTTGTGTGTATCATCTAAGGATATTGGTAGGGCTTCCTTATTGCGTTGTATTCCATAGGCATCCCAAAAAGAGAGGCAATGTAGCTTGAATCCTTATGAGGATGACTTGCATCAGCTTCTACCCTGCCTGATGATAGACTGGGAACTTTCAGAATTAAGATAATTATTTTTCCTGCACTGAGGTGAGCTGTGAAGGTTCTCTGGGGAAATGGGGGTGGGGAAACACAGAGGGTTTAAAAAAAAAAAAAAGCCAAACACACACACACATCACCACCCCCTCCTAAAACCCCACAGCAATGACAAAATAAAACCCTGATTGCATCCAGCGATCAGGTACAATGGAGTGCTGCGTCCAGCTGTGGAGCCCTCAACATCAGAAGGATATTGACCACTTGGAGCGAGTCCAGAGGAGGCCACGAAGATGATCAGAGGGCTGGAGCACCTCTCCTATGACGAAAGGCTGCGAGAACTGGGCTTGTTCAGCCTGGAGAAGAGAAGGCTCCGAGGAGACCTCATTGCAGCTTTCCAGTATCTGAAGGGGCTACAAGGGTACTGGGAGAGGACTTTTTACAAGAGCCTGTAGTGATAGGACAAGGGGTAATGGGTATAAATTGAAATCAGGGAGGTGTAGATTAGATATCAGGAAAAAGTTCTTCACGGAGGGGGTGGTGAGGCACTGGCACAGGTTGCCCAGAGAAGCTGTGGATGCCCCATCCTTGGAAGTGTTCAAGGCCAGGCTGGATGAGGCTTTGAGCAACCTGGTCTAGTGGAAGGTGTCCCTGCCCATGGCAGGGGGGTTGGAACTAGATGATCTTTAACGTCCCTTCCAACCCAAACCATTCTATGATTCTATGATCCCATCGTGCTTGTCAGAGGGTATGCTGGTATGAGCGATGCTTCCATTTCCCGTCTGAAACTAACTGTGAGCAGCACTTAATTACTCTTACACCTTTTAGAAACCTTGTTGGTTTTGATTGACGAGCACAGACAGTGTCTCGGCACTAGTTTGTGTCTGCCCTGCGAGGAGTCCAGGACAGAGGTAAAGCTCAGAGCCGAGCAGAAGTGCCAGAGCTGGATCAGTGGCAGCACCTGGGCCGTAGCTCACTTGGGCCCAGAAGGACCTGTGGCACCTGAGAAATGGGTTACGTTAGGTTTGCCGGGTGGGAGCTGTCTCTCTTTCTCCCACAGTACAATCCACTCTCTTTTGGGGTACGTGGGTAGTACCTCAGAGCATAGGCATCTAAAAATGTGGGAATTCTGAGCTTAATTGTTAACAAGAGAAATAGACACTTGGAGCACAACAGAACCAGGAAATAGATGAATGAGGGAGAGAATTGGCAGAATATGTCAATTTTTTCTTTCTTTAAACCAGCAAATAGATTTTTTTTTGTTAAATGAAACCAAGCAACCACATAATAAATCTTTTAAAAATAAAAATAAATAAAATTATTGCATTTTTTTGGATAAGCCATGGCTCCCTAAGGGATTAAAAATCATTCTTACTACAGACGTGTTTGACAGTTCAGTCACAGTTCAGCCACAATCTGATCAGTATGGTTAGCCAAGAGCATCACCAGCCTGGAGGACACTGTTGATATTTGATGCCTTAACAAACAGTCTGGGGGCTGTGAAAGGAAATATAAACAATAGAGGAGTTTTTAGTGTAAATACAAGCATGGAAAATAACCCACATTCCTTAAAGGCCTTGTGCAGGATGAATCATTAGCATTGCTTAAGTCAATCACATGGAGTTGAGGAGGGCCTGCTTGGCAGGGTTAAGTAATTAGGGATGGAAAACAATTAGAAATGACTGCTAGCAGATGAAGGTAAAGATGCTGCTGGCTCAGAGGGCAACACTGAGCTGCCTCCTCCTGATGCAGCCGTGGCAGCACCCCAGTTCGCCCTGGGCAGTGTGCTTCGAGTTTCACAGGCAGGATTTGTGAGGAGAGGTGATTTATTTTTTGGACCATATAGCATAATATTAATGGGTGAGGGAGAATACAAGTTTTTGGACGCACAAGCTGTTCTTTAGATCCAAAATAGCTGCAGCAGTCTTCACAGCTCGTTAACAGTTTAACAAGTGTTTGGAGTGTAGATAGACTGTGTTGGTCCAGCCACCTGACAGCAGAAGTGATGGGTGACTATAAAGCAGGAGGAAAGGTGGACAAATGCTGGGCTCTTATGGAAAACAGCATGACCTGAAACGTATACTGCCTGTGGATTTTGGAGAGGCTCTCTGGGAGGAGGGAGGGGAGTTGAAAATACCTTAAGACCAGTATTCCTGTTGAGTCTGTAATTTTGTTTATTTTATGTTTTGGTGTCCAATAGAACCTATATGAATTTTAGTTTCCAGATTCTCTTCCAAAGGGATCTTAAACATTTCTTTAAAGGATCCAGACTGAGCAAACACAGGGTTGGGTTTGCTTGGGGTTGTTTTTTGTTTGGGGTTTTTTGGTTTGGTGTTTTGTTTTTGGGTGGGTGTTTGTTTTTTTTTTTTTAACGGGTTTTTTTCCCCTCTGGTAACTGGGTATTTCTGGCCTTTATCAACTACGAGTTCATTCCGGCATCTACTGGCTTCGGTTTCTTACCCACACAGTTTCCCTGAGGGCATTTTGTCCACCAGATGACATGTGTTGCCTATTGGGAGGCACAGGCCTCTGTTCCCATCATGTTGCTGCTGATTGTGTTGCAAGGGGGATTTACCGCCATGGTTGTGGAAATGTGTTGGAAAAGCATGTTGCCCTAAGCACAGTTTGGTTCCTTTTGGCACGTATAATTTAAAAGCATTAATACATTTCTGATATTTTACGAATTTAGCAAACTGAAGGCTTGTTTAAAAGTGTAATTAGAGATGGGGGAAGGTTTCTAGGGAAAACTTTCTTTAAGGCCAGTATGGGTTTTGGTTGCAGTTCAACTTAACTGAAGTGAACTGGTAGTACATCACTACTTTCCCAGTCTGGTCTGAAATGTTCAATCTGCTTCTTCTTGGCCATCACCTTCTTTGAGTTATCCCACACACTGTGCAGGGACTGTACCTGTGCCTTGGTGAACAAAACACTTAAGCTCTATCCTTATTATCTCATGTTACATTCATGTGAATATGACCAGGAACTTGTCCCTGTGTTATATTATTTTTTTAATTAGGTGGTCTCCAAACATTTTTCTTATGAACAAAATCTTCCAGCTCTCCTTGCTCATTAAGTCTTCATTTTCTTAAGATGTAAATAGATGTCCTGGGAACTAATCTGACTTTTTAATGGTTTGGGTTGAAAGGGACCTTAAAGACCATCTAGTTCCAACTCCCCTGCCATGGACAGGGACACCTTCCACTAGACCAGGTTGCTCAAAGCCTCATCCAGCCTGGCCTTGAACACTTCCAGGGATGGGGTATCCACAGCTTCTCTGGGCACCCTGTTCCAGTGCCTCACCACCTTCTCCATGCAGAACTTCTTCCTGATATCCAATCTAAATCTCCCCACTTTCAATTTAAACCCATTACCCCTTGTCCTGTCACTACAGGGGCTTGTAAAAAGTCCCTCCCAGCTTCCTTGTAGCCCCTTCAGGTACTGGAAGGTGCAATAAGGGCTCCCTGGAGCCTTCTCTTCTCCAGGCTGAACAAGCCCAACTCTCTCAGCCTTTCATCATAGGAGATGCTATGGAAAGCATCATGCTATGGAGTTGAAAAACAAAGCCAGCAATCCCACTTCTGTGCTATAGACAGAATATTATTATTACTATTATTATTACTTGTATGATTAAAGTATATTATTTAGCAAATTATGTTTTCTCCTGTGTTCTATTCAGTTCTCTGTAGGTAAGTTGTTGAGGGGCTTCAGCCAGCCACTGCCAACTGAGGAGGTCCCTGCTATGACAGCTTTTACTCAAGTAGTAGTTGATTGCCATTTCAGCTAGTGACTACAGAAGTGTGAATGTAAAATGCACTAGGAGCAGACATCAGTGGTGTGAGAGCCATGTGGTACCTCTGTGTAATGCTACGCAAATGCCTGCACCCCGACATCCTGTCGGAAATACAGTAATGATTACTTGAGCATATCCTATTACCACAGAACTACTGTAGAGGTTCCACTTCAGGTATTTCTCTGTAAGAAGGAAATAAATATGCATCAAGTTATTAAAAGGCTTTTGGTTTTAAGTGTTTGGGAAGGTGATACACAAAATTAATGTTGCTGTATCAGGTAATTACAGCCTTCCTCTAACTAGTACGTGTGTGACTAAGGCACAGACCAAAGCCCCCAGACTAGGCATAGTGGGCTATAAAAAAAAATAGCAAGTGCTACATATCCTTTTTCTTCCTTCTTCTGGGGAACAGGAAGGTAAATTATTACTATTTGTGATAAATATGCAAACTAGGAACTTTGCTTTATGATGTTACATTTCAGATATGACCTAATGGTGATCAAGCATGTGACTTAACTCTTCTGAGGAGTAAGAGCTAATATGGCCCAGCTGGGTAGTGCGTTGTACCGTAAGCACTCTAGGCAGAAGATTAATAGAGCACTTGGATGACGGGGTTGTAGCCCCACATTTCCACAGGAGTTGTTAACTTGTTTGATGAAGTTGAGGGTTACACACCCACTTTTTGCCACCTCCTTTTTGACCTGATCATGTTGTACATCAAGTCAGTTGGTTGTATTGACAGAGAGAAATTTTGCAAGAAGAGATGCAGCAGAGCCTTCTTCATAGCATCAAACAAGAGACTGTTTATAATGGGTGCTGCATTAATATACAGCATCTTTAAGAATGGCTAGCGGTGAGATGCGCAGTCAGTAGCAGGACAAAATTTGATTTGATGTCTTAAAGCCCCTCTCAAAGTTGGAAGAGTTTGTGATAAGATGTGGTTTGGTACGTCCTGTGCCTTGGGTGTTGCAAGCCTTCATGTCTTAGTTTCCTGGAACTCTCAACATTTTGCCCCATTTACCCATTACATTGACCAAAGCATTTGGTAATCATGGACCTTGGGGTAAGTTTTGTACTGAATATATGCCTGGTTACAGTTACAGCATTAAATAAATATGTCTGTGTTATCTGATTATGTGTCCAATCCTAAGAAGTTCGTACAATAGGACCCATTTATAGGGTGGTAAAGATTGTTTGGAAATAATGTGCGGCTTCATTCTGGAACCCACCCAGCAGTGTAGAACGTGTGTTTGCTAAATAAGACTGGATTTAAGCATTTTGTGCTTAGCTTTTTATGCACATTTTCTTTTAATTCTACTGAAGCAATTTGGATTTTATATACCTTATTTCAAGAAAAAGAATTAAAAAATTATGAATGTAGCTGGAATTCTGCTGTAAAACTTCTAATTTTCTTTGCAGTCACATTCGACATGGGAGCATATTTTGTACTGAAATGAGAAGGAAGCATGAGGGGAGAAGACTTTATAAATATGAAGAAAAAAAGGCAGCACGAATAGTTGCTTCTAACAGTCATCTAAACGTGCTAAACAATTGAATTCATCTGTGAGTAGCAAGGACAGTGTCTGGAGTAGTTATATGGCAACAGCAGGAGTACTTAGGCATTTCTGCCTGTGGATAGTTTGAAATGGTTCTATACTGTTCATTTAAAAGACATTTGCTTGGGAACAAAAGTATATTCTTTCATATATCTTACAAGCCTTCAGAGGCTGAGAGTGGTTCAGAACGTCTACCTTCATCTCCTTCCCAATGTCTGGATATTCTATTTTTGAAAGCAAAGGTTAAGCACTAGAAATCCTTTGCCAGATGTCTCTAAGTACCTTTATGTTACAGTTTCATTGTCATGAGGTTAGCTTTCCATAGGTCTCTTCAATTAGTTGATTTGTGGGTCTGTTTTTTGTATCCCTTTTCATCCTTGCTGCATGTGTCCCAACTGCAACATGGCTCACTAGTGATGAAGGCACAGTGGCTGTCATGTCTTGCGTGAGCTCATGACAGCAGAGTCATGATCATGTCTCTCTGCGGCAAACCTTGGGTTTCATTGTGAGCCCTGGCAGAAAACTCCCCAGCATGTGAGATTATGGGGAGCATTACATCTGTTGACACTTCAAAGGCCTGCTTTTGGCCTCTTAAAACTGGCCTCATTTTGGCTGCAGGACAGCACATCCCACCTGGGGTTCACTGATCCATTTCTTCTGGCATGCGAGAGAAGAGACTGTGGTGCTGCCTTCCCAAAATGTGAGCTAGAGCCAAACTTCTGAGCGGCGGGACTCAGCTGTGTGAGTCGTGCAATGCTGTGACACTATAGGATGCTCTTACAACTCGAGGATTTCAGCAATCCAGCGAACGGTGCGACTCCACGTGGAGCCGCATCAACCCAGTCGGGGTGGAACCTCCTGCCTCAGGCTTGGCACTGAGGAGAATACATCTTGTAACTCCGTCCTGTGGCGTGACAGGTTTGCCGTATCCAGAAGAGCAGAAACAAGATGTTAATCAAGGACAGCTGCTATTTTGATCCTTGAACTAAGAAAATGTTCTGTGAACAGTGAGAAATCCCCTGGAACGTTTCACCTTGTCTGTCCCTCAGAGCTTACGTTATGTTCTGCAGAGTTGCGTTCCCTAAGAATAATTGCTTTCTGTTCCTTAATGCTCCTGATTTTTGGAGGGCCTTTCTGTCCCCATGTCTGCCAAAATAATGCTGTTGCAGTTCCTTCAGCTTGGCATATAGTTCCTCTAGTCTGAGTAACCTTAAGAGAATGCGGAATCCTGTGAGCCTATTAAGTTATTGGAAGCGCTGGAAATATATGTCCATGTCGCCCAGAATCTCAGGTAATGGAGTGGAGGAATTTCTCAAGAATGGGTCATGTTTTTCTTTCCAGAGAGCACGAAAGGGTTGGTTTGTGCCCATGGATGACACAGTATACTTCAGAGATAAGCTCACCAATACGTTACTTCGTGTGCAGGTTTTGTCTGCTTTTAGAACTACAGTAACTTTTAAAGAAGGAGGATGCAGTTGCTTTGCATTTTTCTCCTTTAGAGGTACAATATTCATTATAAATAATTAAAAAAAAACCAACAACTCCTATAGCTGCCAGAAATGTACATGAAAGGACAATTTTATGACATTACAAATATGTGCATATTTTACAGCCACTTTTGCAAATAAATAAGAATTTCCATAGAATAGGTACTGAATTTAGGGCAGGCTTTTGGGTGCAGCTACACCAACATCAGTCTGTAGGACTCTTGTTCAACACTGTCAGAACTGGTGGTGAGACAAAAGTGCAGAATACTCGGTAGTAACAAAGCTTTGTTCCAAGGAAGTTTCTTGTCCTTCATTGTTTCATGACAATCTATAGGACTGCAAAGATTAACTTTGCATATGACAGCTTTTATTTCCCTTCAAATATTTCTGTATTTTGGTAAAATCTTAACCATGCAGAACCCAAGCATCTCTTATGGTGAATATGCAGTGCTTAAGTTCAACCTGAACTCTGCAGGGGCCAGGGGTGTTCTTTTTGCTTGTATAAAGCTGACTTCAGACTGCACTTGTGGACCACAAGTTGCTGTTTTTCTTGACATTCCTCAGCCACACAAAGTTGCAGTGGAAAGTCAAGGTTCTTTCTTTTCATGGTCTAGTGGAAACGTTAGAATGGTCAAGCAGACTATGCTTTCATCTTGCATTTTCATTCTTTTTCTCTGCCCTGTTGCAGAAGCTCGCGTAACTGTTTATGGCAAGTCTGGGTGCAGTCAGTCAAACTGAGCATTCAGAACTGGTGGCTCCCAAAAAACTGAGTGCTTGCACTAAGTATGGAAAGCTTGGCTCCACGCAGAATTTCCAAATGGGCAAGAGCGCTTCCATGTGTTTTTGGGAAAGAGATGTAAATAGCATCCCTGACAAAGTTAATGATGCGCTAACCTAACATATAAAGTTTGTGGAGTTGCCTTTAAATATGCTAAAGGCATTATGGCTTGAGAAAAAAATTAGTGTCTGGCAAATTATATGTTTGCATGTAAAGAACAATAGTGTCTTAAAACAGAAAGTAGACTTATGGGAAATCCAAGCTGTGCACATTTGTGTGCTGCAAATGCTGTGGTGAGGGCAGAGTGAAAAGGCCCTGGAGCCTTTCTGGAAACTTCAAATGGAAAGATTAGGAATAAGTGCAGAGGTTGATAGTATGTAGGAGGAGTACAGTGTGTAGAGCATTATGGAGACTTAAACTGAAGAAACGAATACAGAGACCTTGATCAGCTTGCATCACAATTATTTTCTTGTTGTCATTAGACAGAATTTGCACGAAATTATCGTCTTGGGGTAGCATGACTCTGAAATTGCTACTAATCCAAGTTTCGGAATGGCTTTCTGGACAAATTCTAGCGTTTCACCTCTTACCTGCTTCTCAGATATGGAATCTTGGAGTAACCAAACAGGAATGCTTTTCTTGGTCAAGAAAAATTTTCCTGGAACTCAGGAGGGTGAAGGCATCAGTCCAGTTTCCAGCAGAATCTGATGCTTTCATTGGCATTTTTTATCTTATTTAGGGCATGAAGCATTCCAAGAAGCAATTGGGCAAACTAATTAAAAATTGAAAATGAAACACCTGATTTTGGTGCTAGGATGTGATTAGAAGTTATTGGTCTTATTATAAAGTTTACTGTTCGAGAGACGCTATTAAAGGTAAAATTGAATTTTCACCGTAAAGTTTATATGATGATGTTTATTAATGTTGCTTTCCCTAGAGTCACTTACATTTTGTTCAAGTAAAATACATAAAAAGTTGAATACTGGCCTGGCTGGGTTAAGGTGGCTATATGTTAGGGTCCTTTCCTTTCCTCATTACTTTTTTATGAAGATCAAAAGTTTCTGTATTGGAGTGAAGATTTCATTCAGGAAAACTTCGTAGTCACATCAAATCAGAGTGAAAGTGGAATAGTTTTGCCACTCTTTAACATAAGCAATGCTTTCAGAACACTGCAGTATGGATGTAAACTTCAGAAATTTGGAGGAAATTGCAAGTATAAATATTGAGATCCAGATTAAAACATGTTTTACATTGGCAATGAGTGGGTCTTGTGCGAATATATAAAATAAAAACCCCACTTATTAAATAATTCTAAGGAATTCTAGCCTATCACATGAAGATTGAATCTGAATTCTTTGAAAATAAACCACATAAACCAACACATTCATGTCTAAATTTTGATCTGTTGATAAATTTGTGAGTTTCCATCTAAGTCCCTGGATTTTGTACTTAATAGGAACAAATTCAATTTTAAATTGTTTGCTCTCCTCAGCCTTAGACTCTTGATTCTTTTATATTTACAATTTTTAATACAATATGACTTGTTAAATAAAACATTTTCTTTTCCTGTAGATGGGATCAGATGCACTTTGTTTGACATTGTATTGCACTTTGCCTCCAGCTACACAGAAGAGGCTTGCGTGCAAGGACTGCTTAACTTCAGTAGGCAAAGGGAAACTAAAACTTTAGGCAAGTTTCCTTAATGATGTATTTTAATAAAAACTGTGCTGCCTGAACCTGCTGTACAGCACCATCTTTTCCTGCTACAAGGCATATGGGAGAGTCAAACACTTGAGAGCTTGCATGGCACAGTGTGGAGTGTTTTGGTGAGATGCAGTGATTTGGCTTTGAATCCATGTCTTCAGACCACACAGCTTTTGGCTTTGTTTTCCTTCTCGTTGTTTCTGACCAGGGAAAGATTTTCCAGGCTGAGGCTGTTTTAGGGGGGCTTTCTTTCCCCCCTTTTTTTTTTTT
>NW_010243037.1:0-19856 GCF_000690775.1 Eurypyga helias | reverse complement strand
CAAACCATTCTGTGATTCTATTTTGTCCTGTGTGGCTTTTTGAGAATGTACAGCTATGCCAATGTGCTTAATGGGACACAAGCACGAGAGGGAGAAGCATGAGAGGTTAAGAAAGTCTTATCACATACTAGGGGAAGAGACTTATTTTAGTAAATTTCTGCTGCTTCTCAGCAACTGTTTAACAGGACTGATGCCTGTGTCAGGCAAAGTATACTGTTGAGTTTTTCATGAGTCATGACAGGAGAGAAACTGGACTGTTGATTGATTCTTGTAAGGAATTCAAAGGTTACTTCCTGTAAGTTATATTGGACAAAATTAAAGGATCCATGTACAGCACTGTTTGTAATCAAAATATTAAGACTAGTATTTAAAGTATTTGCATTAGAGGGAAATTGCAGCCTTCCAGTACCTGAAGGGGCCTACAAGGAAGCTGGGGGGGCACTTTTTACAAGGGCCTGTAGTGACAGGACAAGGGGTAACAGGTTTAAATTGAAAATGGGGAGGTTTAGATTAGATATCAGGAAAAAGTTCTTCCCGGAGAGGGTGGTGAGGCACTGGAACAGGTTGCCCAGAGAAGCTGTGGATGCCCCATCCCTGGAGTGTTCAAGGCCAGGCTGGATGAGGCTTTGAGCAACCTGGTCTAGTGGAAGGTGTCCCTGCCCATGGCAGGGGGGTTGGAACTAGATGATCTTTAAGGTCCCTTCCAACCCAAGCCGTTCTGTGATTCTATGAAAAAATACATTGCTCTCCAAGTTCTAAATAGAGTAGGAAAATAATTCCAGCAGCTAGTGGGAGAGGATAAGAGCCAGAAGGAGCAATTCTTTGTTCAGATGATCTGCCTTTTTACGTATTTTCCCCATCAAATCGTGACTGACTATGAGGAAAAGTCTGCCTGTAATATGTAGTAGAAGAGAGCTGAAGATCCAGTTCCACAAGACATACAGAGCAGACACAACTCACTGCTGCCTAGTGCCTTCTCTGTAATTGTGCTGCGCACCTCATGTCAGTGTTGGTCATTGAACTGCTGGTCGTTAAAATCATTTAGCCCACACATACAGTAGAAACCTCAGAGTCAAAAGTGATCCTTTCTTTTTTGGTTTAGTGTATTAAATTGGCTCAAAAAAGGAGCCAGTACTCACCAGCATAGTACAGGAGAGAAAATAAGCTGCTGTTTTGAGCTGGGAGAAGCAAGAAGGAAGGAAAAAGACACTTCTTATTTGACAGCACCAATTTATGTTGGAGGAAAAAAAAACCCCAAACTTGCAGCCTAATTTTAGTCATGTTTAAATTTCATGGATCTCTTTATCCTCTTGTATCAGCAAAACCAAGCTTTCCATGCTGACTTTGGAATATTAGCTAATAGCTTGCCATTTAAAAAAAAAAAACAAAACAAAAAAAACCACCAAAAACCCAAAACACCAAAACCAAACACTGCCCCCCTCCAAAAAAAAAAAAAACAAAACCCCCCAAAGAAACAAAACCCACAGAAAACCAACCACACCACCACAAAAACACAACCACCACCGACAACTAAAAAAACCCACCCACCCCAAAACCAACCCAACCTTTCGAAAAAGGAGTTATGTGAAGAAATACAAAAGTATTGCTGTGGCCATCCTTTTTTTTCCCCTGTCTTATAGCCCTTGCACGTGATTATTCTAATTATCCTATGTCAGTCTTAGATTCCAGGCATGATTGATTGTTATGGATCAGGTGAGAGGTAATGGGTACAGTAAGAATATCTAGAATGACTAATAGCCAGTCAGTCTCACTTAACTATCCAAACTAGCTGAAACAACAATATAGAAAACAACTTGGAGTATAAACTGGATTTTAAAATTCTTTGTTTTAATAGGGGATGCTGGTAGAACAGGTAAGGAACCTTTTCTGATTTCTTCTAGCATTTTCACTTTTTAAAATCATTCCAATCTGCTAACTCCACAATATACTACACTTTCAAAGGATTTTCTTTGAACATTCAATTTCCAGATGTCTTTAAACTTTCATACAAAGAAAATTCTCTAATCTGGAGTCACAGCTGATATCATGCTCATAATGGTCAGAGGAAGCCTGTCAAAACTTCAACACCTGAACTATTCTCCCTGTATAGGTTTGAAAGTGTGAGACAAATTCTTCTGTATTGTTCTTCTCTGGGGGAGGTTTCAGTTGTTCAGATCTCCCCCTTTTCTTCCCTGTTACTGCTGCTATTTGCCATCTCTTCCCCATCCTGAAGGAAGCTGTTATCTGGGCCTCTGCTGCGGGTCACTGGTACAGTCAGAGCTGTCTTTCAGCTGTCTCGATTTCCCTTCCCTTCCACCCCTCACCAGCCAAAGATCAGTCTGAGTAAGGAAATCCCTTGGGAGAGAGTGGGAAGGTGGAAGCCGGTTCTTCACCCAGGGTAGGTAAGGACTTGTGCCTGTGGCACAAGATGAGCAGACCGTCTGTAAACGAGAGCAGGAATACTAGCTGAAAGGGGGTTCATGTTTCTTCTCACCCAGGCAAGAAGGTTAAGCAACCACGGCCCAGCTGTGTTACGCTTCTATTAGCATCTGTTAACCTGCAGGTATCAGCAAACGTGAGATCTAAGCATCGTGTGCCTCAGTGGGGTGTTGTCTGTACCAGGTAGTTTGTGCTACATTTTGTGGGCATGTTTAACCGAGTTCAGTGTCAGACCTGATACAGAAAACTGGATAAGGAGTAGAATACGTTGGTTCAGGCTTGGCTAACAGTTCACCTCATGTGGTGGGTTGACCCTGGCTGGAGGCCAAGAGCCCACCAAAACTGCTCTGTCACTGCCCTCCTTAGCTGGGCAGGGGCGAGGAAATAGGAATAAAAGCTCATGAGTCGAGATAAGGACAGGGAGATCACTCCCCAGTTACCATCATGGGCAATACAGACTCAACTCGGGGCTATTAGCTCAAGGTGAACCTTCTCCTTATTCACCGACATTGGTGTCTGCAGAGTTGTTTCTTTCACATATTCTCACTCCTCTCTTGCACAGGTTTTTTCTCCCCTTCTCAAATATTACCCCAGCGGCGCTACCACCGTCACTGACGGGCTCGGCCTTGGCCAGCACCTGGTCTGTCTTGGAGACGGCTGGCATTGGCTGTGTTGGACATGGGGGATGCTTCTGGCAGCTTCTCACAGAAGCCACCCCTGTTCCCCTCCCCAGTTTCCCCCCTGCTACCACAACCTTGCCACGCAAACTGCCACGTACATGGCTTCAGACTTAGTCAGCATCTGGACAGAACTTGCTCAGAGTCCAGGTAGATTTTGCCTACATTTGCATTTTCAAAAGATAGCGTAAATAAGCTGAGTCTGTAGCCAGGCCCAGTCAAGGCTGCTATCTCACAGTACTATTGGGCCTCATGAGAGGGTATACAGAATCCTTTTTCTTACCCTTCCTTTATCATCTTCAGTTACTTCTGAGATGCTTAAGGGAGAATTTAATTCTTTTCAATTCTTTGTCTTCCCCACCTACCCCTTTTAACTGCTTCCAGGAGAACCTAATCACCAGAAAATACAGATTTCTTTTGTGCATGGTCACTGTCTGAAAGGATATGATGACTACTGCTAAAATCCACAGGACTGTTGCATATGGAGGGGGTATTTAGGATACAAAGCTTCCAAGAGGTTACCTTAAATGACAGTCATGGTGGTAGGGCCTGAGATTCATTTCGCTTGGCTTCTTGGATGTGATTGAGTAAGCTGGCACCATTAGAATGGTGGAAACTCACTGATGAGATCTCTGCTGGGGAAATCTCTGGTAGAAATGGAGTGGGAAGGTGTTCAGAGCATACCCTGAAACAGTTATGGCTCTGCAGCCCACTGTTCCTGTTGGCTGGCCTCTCTCAGGTGTTCAGACTGAGAGTATCTGCGAAGGGGCAGTCTGCATCTGACTAATAGATAAAAAAAACCACTAGTATGCTCTTTTGTTTGATTAGCTACCCGTTTGCCACTGTCTGAAGTGGGAATTGTATTTTTTTTTCTTTTCTTTTTTCTTCTTATGAATGAAACTTCAGCTGTCCCTTAAAAAAGTGGCTTGACATCAGTAGCTCCAGCAACAGTCCTGTTCTGTGTTACTCTGGCACTTCTTTGGTATGTGGGAGGCTGAGACCGCACAGAAGATTACCAGATTTCTGACGATGATGTTGATTTTTGAAACTCTGTGCTGTTCCTCATAGATTTTGTGCTTCCATTCTGCTTCTCACTGTCCTTTTTTTCTGGATAGATGGGATTTTGCTGTTTCACTCACTCTGAAGTTTTCTCACCCACTTTTGTTAGTAAAGTGGTTAGGAGATAGGAGTTAAGCACTCTCTCCTTGGGGCTATAACCAGTGTTTCAGGCTGTCATAAGGGTAACGGGTGAGGGGAACAAATCTGGGCCATTTATGAGCATGACTAAACTGACACCCATTACTCCAGGCTAGAGGATGACTGGATAGAATGAGGGTGGGGGAAAATTATATAGTTGGTGTTAACTTGACTGTTGATAGCAGCGCAGTTCATGTTGATCTGTACCTGTCTGAGAAGGTGGCAAAGCAAACCGTTTGAGCAGCTTTATTTATTTTCATGTCCCATCTTTGAAACTGCTGATCTAGTTCTAGTCAATGTGATTTTTCATAACTGCTCTGTTGAAGTCATTGGTCAAAGTGGGTAATAACTTTCTGGAGCTGATGAGCAAGATGACTGCTTTGTTTCAGGGTCCATGCTATGCTTTGAGGTCTTCCCGTAATTCTGAGAAACCGGAAGGCTCTGAAATACTCCAATGAAGTCTTTTATTTTCCTTAGAGCTCTGATTGTCTGGGCATTGCATCACTGTGCTACCTGAGTTTGGGAAGTATATATGCTGGCACGATAACAGTTGTACAGAAAAAGCTTTCTGTAACTGTGCCACGCTGGAGTCACAAATAAAAATACAAACAGCGTGCCAAGTATTGATGGAATTGTTACATACATCTCCTGGAAACTGAATGTTAGTTGGTTTAATTGTCTGTAAAAGCATCTTGTTTAAGTAGTATAATGTTTTTATGGAAAAATGGAATGGCCTAGAAGTATGTTCCATCATAATTTTCTTTTTCTTACTAGATTGTGGAGGGAATGAAGAAGAATAAATGGAGTATTGAGAATATTGCCTTTGGATCTGGTGGAGCTTTGTTGCAGAAACTAACCAGAGATCTCCTAAACTGTTCCTTCAAATGTAGCTACGTGGTGACCAACGGTCTCGGAGTAAGTCTTTGTACGACTTCTACCACTGTTTTCCATAGAAGCTTCCCCACTTGAACACCTGTTTGACATTTCCTGTTACATTGCCACCATCTGCGTTAGATATACAAGCTCAGCTAAGGCATTCTAAAAAAAACACTTTTCATTTTAGGTGAATGTCTTCAAGGATCCAGTTGCCGATCCCAACAAAAGGTCAAAGAAAGGGCGGCTATCGTTGCATAGGACACCCACTGGAGACTACGTGACGCTTGAAGAAGGCAAGGGAGACCTTGAAGAGTATGGACAGGTATGAATTTCCAAAATGTATTACATCATTCTTCATGGAAAATAGAATGAGAAAAGGCAGGCTACAACTTCAGTTCAGAATTCATTTTTTTATTGTCTTTTTGTTCAACTCTTGTTTTCCCCAGCACTAAATTCAGTAACAGCAGAATGGTAGAATGCCAGTAGAATGTTCAGGCTTTACAATTAGAGATCTTTGTCTTCAGAAACAAGAGAATATTGCTGCTTTTTCCCCAGAGCTAATGTCTCAGTGTTGCAGAATATATGCTAGCCAAGTAGTTTTGTATGGGCTGTATTGCACAATCTGAGTACTGACCCGAGTTGGGGGTGGGAGAAGGACAGATGTAACTAAAATTGGTTTCCACTTCCCCGTTGAGGTTTTTAAGTAATTCCTTCAGGTGTTAATGCTTTGTGGAGTAGCTGCCCAGTTTTCAAAGATGTAAATTTAAACCAGGAGCTCAGTTTCCCTGTGAATTCTTTCCAATTGCAAAATGAAATGCTACTTCAGTAAAATAAGTACAATCGTTATGCCCACATCAGGCTTTCAGTTGGATCTCTCTTACTTTTTCAATGTGCAAGCAATGAATTGTTTAATCGTATGTTGAGTCTCTTCCTGAATTCAGGGAGTTGAAAATAAGTTGTCAAACTGCACTTCAGGCTTTAGAAGCTGAAAGTTTCTTTGGTTTTGTGGTGTACAGAAGCACATTTCTGTGCTGCTAGGCAGAGGGGTGCTACTAGGCGTACTGTTCTACGCAGCTGTGAACGTAAAACTGGGAGCTCTGAACAATTTCAAGACAGAAACCAAACTGAGTTATATACACTAGATAATGTGCTCTGGGTGCAAAGATCTGTGAAAAAATACTTTGGAAGTTACACATACGCATGTATATATGTTTGTGATGAACATACGGGTATGTGGAGAGGGAGGGGCCTAATGGTGAGAAATCTCTTCTGAACAATTCACAAGTCTTTGGCTCAGAAATTAGGCAATATATATAGTTCCTTCATGTTTGGCAGGTGAAATAATTCATTAAGAAATTTTCTGTCCTGGGATGTTAGAGGGTTATTTGTGTGGTACAGGTTCTGGGGCTCCCTCAGGAGTGACAGGGAAACGTACTCTTTTGTGGGTCCATTCCCCTAAAACCGCAGGGCTGTGCAATAGGCCAGCAAGCGTAGCGACTGCTCGATGTTGCTGCTGTGCCAGCTTTTTGGCACAAAGCTGCGCTTCCTGATCGTTCAGTGTGCTGCTTGCGAGCACTTCTAAAGACACTGCTTCACAAAATGCATCTGCAAAGAAAGATTGTTTTTTTTTTTTTTATAATCTTCTTTCACAGCTGCCCTAGAGGAAACAAAGACTCCATTTAAACCTCTCTAATTGAATTGTATTTAATTGATTGAGCGTTGCCTTTCTGACTAGCTGCTCTAGCAGGGCCTATTTAGCGTGTGTGGTTTTTGACTTTGGCCAGATGTGGACAGCACACTTTAGGGACTGCTCGGCAGAAAGCTTCTGTCTGTGCACAGGATGGCCTAAATCCTTTCTCCTGTCTACCCATTAGTGAAAGATGTCAGAAGAAGCTGTAAAGATTTAGGCTGTTGACAGTCTAAAGCTGTATCCTTACTAGGCTTGAGTCAGGTGCTTGCTTTTGAGTTTGCATGACCTGTGTTGTTTGTTCGTTTGCTACAGCGCTCTTGCTAAAACAGTGGTGTTTCTTGCAGGATCTCCTCCATACAGTATTTAAGAATGGGAAGGTAACGAAGTCATATTCATTTGATGAAGTAAGACAAAATGCCAGGCTGAAGAACAGTGAACTAGAAATGGCGTCTCACTAAGTTTCATTCCATGTCTGTGTATGTGTGTGTGTAACAAGTACGTACCGCATAGCTACTGGGTTTATTGTACAGATTTGTGTGTTTGTGTTTTATGACATTGTAGCCAAATTATTTGTTGGTTTATGGACATACTGCCCTATCTTTTGCCAGTCTTTAGAAAAAGATGAAATCAAGAAATGGTACTTGCATTGTAAAACATATTTAATGCTAAAGTGTGCTTTTTAGGGCCCTTTGCCAGTAGTGATTCAATCTGGTATTGATCTTTTCACAAATGAGACAGAGCTGAGAAACTTTTTTATATATAACAGAATATCACAAAATGGATTTACATAAAATTATCATGATTGCTTTATGTTTATATTTAACTTGTATTTTTGTACAAACAAGATTGTGTAAAATATATTTAAAGTTTCAATAATTAAGTCTTTCCAACTTTACATGATTTTTATGAGCACAGACTTTCAAGAAAATATTTGGTGGGGGGGGAAATCCATTGCCTTTTGTCCATTAATCAGCAAATAAAACATGGCCTTAAAGTTTGTTGTGACATTGTACCATTTGACGACAAAATCAGGACTCGTATCTCCTTAAGATCCCATAGAATTGCTGACCTCACCGTTTCTTGTAGTTGTCTGTATTAGTAAATCTGCATTAAAGAAAATTACTGTTCTTACTAGAAGGCTTAGGTACTACACACCTTGCTGGCACGGTAAGGTATGTAAATGAAATGCCAAATTTGAAAGGATTCTCTACTGCAACTTAACTTGCCAAGTCGATCCCGCTTGGCATATGCACCTCAATATTTTAAGAGTAAAGTTTTTAAGAGATCTCCTCTTCCACTATAGAATATATGTGTAAAATACTGAAATATGGAAGCGGTGTATTTTAAAGTAATTACACTTCTGGGTTTATTTTTCATATACTGTAAGTGACAGGACTTTAAAGCAAAATACTGGACTGGGTAGTGCACTTTTTTACTTTTTTGTATTTTTTTCATTGATTTGCCTTTTGTCAGACTGGATGTTAAATTGTAAAAAATGTTTAACTATTTTTGTTAACAACTTTAATAAAACTTTATGCTAGCCAAACTCCTACATGAATGGCAGACCTGTTTCCCCTTCTCGCCCCCTCTCATTGGGGTGAGGAGGGGCTTTTATTTTGCAGAGGGTGACTGTAAAACAGTATGTCCGAGAGGCTTTTGAACGGTCCGCACCTGATTGTATTTGCTCTCTGCATATGTTTGATTTGAATATCTGCTGGAAAACAAAACTGTCGAAGATTTTATTGGAGAAGCTATGTAGTAACCTCTGATACGTTTGATAGTACTGTAGGATGGCTCTCTCTAGAAAAGTACCTCCCTTACTTAAAGAACAACAGCAAAAGCGAACGGCTCCTGTGTTACGCTGGTGATCAGCTGTCAGCAAACGGCTTAGTGTACTGATGTAATTATTGCTTCAAATTAGATGTTACAGAAAAATGTTAGGGGTCCTCTAAAACAATTTAAGCCTACAAAACTTTATAAAACGTGCTTTTAAAGGAAGATTGAAAAGCCATACTTCATTATTCTTACGCTCTCGCCAAGAAGGGCCACATCAGAGCACCCATAATGTTTCCAGAGTTTGTGGTTAAGACATTTATGCCCAGTCTCAATAGTTCATGTTAATAAAAACTTGTTTTCCACTTGTAGTGTATGTAAGTATACATTTAAGTGATGTATTGTTTCAAAAATAGTGCTTTAGTAAGACTCTAAATGCTGACCTTTCACACTGAGGAACTGCCTTCCCTTTGCTATTAATGATATTGTTTGTATCTGGCAAAATCTATTAAGATTTTAAATCTGGACCTAGGATCAGTAGCAGGTAAATAGTACAGAGCCTATTTCACTCCTCCACGTGTGTACTAGGGGAATTTTATGATGTATGGTTTAAAAAACAATAAAGTAAATGCTGCTTTCGTTCTGTACCAATAAAAATTTTGATAACTATTGACTACCCATAATGGATATTTTTGTACTTGAGAAGTGAGGATATACTGTGGAAGCACTGTTTTCTTGTGTACCATGAAATACATCAGTAATTGTTCCGAATTGTCTCAAGCTCTTAGCTTATTGGTTGGAGACTTGAAGAAAATTGTCTACTTGTGCATGTCACTTTCAGAAAGTTGTCATGTCCCTCATCTTATTAAATGTTAATATATTGAAAAGGGGAGAAAAAAAAAAAAGAAAACCACCTGGTGCTATTCAGACCTGAATACATGTCTCTGTGTTTGACAGTTTGACACTCTGGGCATCAAGGAGTTGACAGAAATTACTGCAGTGCTTGAACCGTACAGTATCCTAATTCTTCCACATGAAAGCAAACAGCATGTTTAAGTTTGCTTTAAATTACTAGATTTGTAGTCATTGATATATTTTAATTATCCCCATTTCATAATATAATACAGTATTTGTATTTAAAAATGGGAGTTGGGAGTTTTGTGTCAATATTCTTATTTGTAACCATATTTAGCATAAGAAATGGATTTTATAAGGTTATTTTTTTCTTGAGCTGCATGATTATGAAAAGGTGCTTTTTTCAGTACTTTGAAAGATCTGAGGAGAGAACAGAAGAGTACTTAACTGTTTGGTTTGCCAAAATCAGAACAAAGCTTAAACAGTTTTTTCTTATAGGTTTTTACATGCCTTCTTAACCTGTTTAGTGAAGAATAAATATTCCTCACTCAAATCCTCTGTTAATGTACTTGGCATCAAATACCAGTATGTAATACACATGGAAATAAAGTTTAGTTCTGGCAGTGAAAATAATAACCATCCGACTGTGTCTTAAAGTTGTGATGTTGGGCATCAGATCTCATCCCTGTGCTTTGTTGCCAAACACACACTGGAGCATAGCTGTGCTGTCATTACAGTCCAAGGCAGGAGAGCTGCTCACCTGGCTCACACGCAGTTTGTGGTTAAGTGTCTGAGTTTACAGTCAGCTCAGTTCTGGAGAAGAAAAGGGAAAAGGCTCTGGTTTTGCTTGCCTGGTTTTTCGGTTGGTAGGGTTTTTTTTGTTGTTGGTTGGTTTTTGGGTTGTTTTGGGTTTTTTTGGTAGGGCATGAGCACATATGTGCTTCAGCATCTTGTGTGTTTGTGCTTAAAAATGAAGCACTTATAATTGAATTTGATATCAGGAATTATTCTCTATTTGTATTCACATAATGCTTTCTCAAACAAAGATTCATTATTTAAATTTTACCTCTAAGGCTACTAAAGAGGCTTGTTTAAAAGCAAATTAACCAAAGATGTTGCAGCCTTCAGTTCAATATCTGTCAAAAACAACAGTATCAGTTTTTCAATAGAGAGAACATCTTATGTCCCTTTGGACAGGATTTTCATAATTGGAAGAAACTACACTTGTAATTCGACATAACTTTAAATTGCAGAGTGTTATGTTAACTGTAATAAATAAAGTACTATCTGTGCTGAGCTGCTTACGGCAGGAACTGTGAAATTTGTAAACACCTGAGTGAAGGATCATAGAATCACAGAATGGTTTGGGTTGGAAGGGACCTTAAAGACCATCTAGTTCCAACCCCCCTGCCATGGGCAGGGACACCTTCCACTAGACCAGGTTGCTCAAAGCCTCGTCCAGCCTGGCCTTGAAGGCATCCAGGGATGGGGCATCCACAGTATCTCTGGGAAACCTGTAAAGGTACACGATTTCTGCTGCAACGTAATCCAGAGCAATTCAAAGGATATGGGAGTGAAGTCTGCAGGCTTCTCCTGAAGTAACATACTTTGTTCCCTTTCTTTTCCGTACCAAACTTTGCCTGAGTACTCCTAACTGCTTTTTGAATAGAATTTTTAGAATTTTCAATTTGCAGTAAGGTTTCCTGGAATCAGAATTGCAGTCTTCTCTCCTGCTCCTGGCTGGAGCAGAGAGGTCTCTTAAGGACAGAGAGGGAGCCATCAGGCCTCCAGCAATATTTTTACTTCCCCTGTTACACAACTCCTGAGTAGGAGGGCAAGTTTATTGCTTGTTTACCTTTGAGCCAAAAAATCAGAAAATTTGGGTTGTATAACTCATTTTTTTTTTCCCAGCAATTGAGGTTGGATCTAAATCAGGTTGTTTCTGGATCACTAGCTATATTTACACAAGCATATTGTAATTTACTGGTGTAGGAAACTGCATTTTCTTGTGTTTCATTGATTAATGTTGGTCTGTGAGGTTTGAATATTTGCTTCTTGGTGGTTGTTCTGTGCTTTTGTCAAGTAAACGTATGTAGCCAGGTAACTATAAACTATTGAAAATGGCTTTAGAATTTCCTGTGGTTACAGTATTTAAGGAATTCAGGTGGGTAGATAAATAGCGCATGGAAGGATCCGAGGGATGGGCATTCTCACTTTGTCACTAGTTCACGCCATTCACGTAGCTATTTAAACCTTTCACGTCAGCTCTTTTACACAGAAGGCGATGAGGAACCATTCTATAGTACGTCACCGAAAGATGAGTAAAGGTAACAGCACTCAGGTTCAGTGGACTGATGGACCCTAAACCTTTCCTAAGGTAAAGAGAAGATCACTCGCAAACTTCCCACAAAAGGGGGAAGAAAAAAGCTGTTTCCTCAGAGCATTTGGGATGTGGTTTCCTCAGCTTTCTGACTGTAAAGAACAAGGCTCTTCAGGGAAGTTTTCCCTATTCCAAAAGATGCTACCCTATGGTAAGCATAAGGAATTGCAGCTCGTTGGTGGCAGTGTCAGAAGGATGACATACCCCAGCAATTTAAGAGGATAATCTCGGGGCGAAATGGCTTTGGGTAGAGATATGTCTGTAAGTCACAGAAAGGTCAGAGCATGACAACTAATCTCCCTCCGCTGACTTCGTCTCAGCTGAGCAGGTTCAAGTCTATCCTATAATCTGCTGTGAAAACACTGAGACTGTTCAACCAAAACAGCATTACCGTGTCCCTGTGATAACGGCCGTGGTCTGTTAACGCGCCCCACTCTAACCTTAATCCATTTTTCAAGGCGTGTAGCTACTTGTTAGGCCAAATGCCAGTGACAAACTTCATTAAAGCTCCTGTTCTGCCTGTGCTCCGGCATTTGCAGCCTCACCTGCAGCACTGCTGCTTGAAGACCATTATTGGCTTTTATTGCAGCTCTAAATCTCCAGAAGATCAAAGGGAAGATTTCACCTCCATGCAAGGTTTTGCAACCTTTGCACTTTCAGACAAAACCGAAGAGCTTCACATGGTAAAACCAAAAGAGAAAGCTGTACCTTTGCTAGTTCTTGTGTCCTGAGCTGTGACCATGCAGAACGATCAGTAGGCACATGGGAGCCTGTCAAACTAAGAGAACTGGGTCTCTTAAAAATTGTTTCCTTACACCCGCCATATACTGCAGCATAAGCTTATAGCTTTGTAAGGATTAATAAAACGTAGATCAGGCACGACCTGTTTTGTTAGTTTCTTCTGTGTGACAACAGGGTCTTGCTCAAAGGGGTTTTGAGACAAGCACCTATAGGGTTATGGAATATGTGGCGTGCTGTAAACCAACATGAGAGGAGGGAGTGACTTTGCTGGTTGTGGTATGATTGTAAATAATAGTTCCTTCCCCAGTCAATTGATTAGACACAAGTGCAGTCCCTGAGGTGGTCGTTACAACGCTGCAGCAAAGGCAAAGGTATTGAGACACGTGTCGGTGAAGGCTGCCTCTGGTTCCCTTCCACTGGCTTTGTATATCCACTACTCTCTTAAAACACATGGATTTGGGAAAGCACCACTCTCACCAAGCAGCCACGTGTAATTTTCCTACAGTGGGGTAAAGCTCTGTGTTACAGTCTCTGTTCTTGCCTAACTTTTGAATTGCTTGGGGGTTTTTTTTCTTTGTTTGTTTGTTTTTAGTGCTATTGGGCTTTGAAATGACATTTTTATGAGGCTAATTTTTATAACCCCAGGATTTTGTATTTAAATGGTCATAGATGACTCATAACACATCACAATGTATGAGGTTAGGATTATTTTTTCCTGTACACATCAGTTTATGCCGCACTTCGTCTCCCATTTTAATATGCAGTCACTCTGTTTCATAAGGTCCTTCTTCACAATCAGGTCCCGTCTTTATAACCCTGAGTAACTCAGCACCTCCAGCAAACTGTCATCTACTTACTCATCCTCTGGATTGTTTAACAGCATGTTGGGCAGCATGAGCTCAGCACAGATCACTGTGAAAGCTGAGTATTTTTCCTACTCTGTTTTCTATCCTTTGATCAACGTTGTATCCATGTGACGACCTCCCCTCATGTCTCAAAACTTGTTAGCTTCCTTCAAGACTTGATTAGAAACCGTGTTGAATACCCTTTTAAAATTAAAATAGGTTGTATGAAAAGGGTCTCCCTTACGCACACACCTGTTCACGACTTCAAAGGACTGCAAAGAAAGTGACTTTCTCTTGCACGTGTCATGAGGAGTCTTTCCCAAGAGCTTCAATTCATTCCTACCACTGTGAGTTCAAAGTTAAGTTCCTGCGCCTTCCATGTCCAGTCCATTGGTTTTTCCTTTGTCCACAAGTTCAAAAGTCTTTTGAAAATCTGACTCCAGACAACTCAGGGAACTTGTGAAACTCATCCTTGTTCTCCTGCTGTCTTTACCATGTTGCAGTGCAGTTGTCAGTGGTGAGCGGCACAAAGCTAACAAGATTCTGCAGTTTTATTCGTGTGTTGACAGCTGGTTTCAGTGGAGTACCCTGGGATAAGAACAACAGGTAGCCATTAGGACCAATCTGTTCTTCAGGTTTGAACTGAAGAGGGACAGTTTCCAAGTGACAGACTTGTCACCTGGTGATGTTTCTCAGGGCCTCACTCGCGTGAGCACGAAAGCTAGACGTTATAAAAGAGACAGCCTCACCAGCCACTTCACAAGAAATTTGATCTGGACTAGAGGCAGAGAAAACCTAGTTTGCACAGTGCTCATCCTCGGACTCCAGAAACGTTCATATATTCAACAAGGGACTCTGGGCTAAGCCAGACTCCGGAGTACTTGGGAAACAGAAGCTAGAAAATGCATGCAGCCCTGGTGCTTTTTTTGTCTAAATATCTACCTTATGCTGTCTGAGTAAAGAGCCATTTGTTTTAGACCCCCATGCAAAGCCCTGTGGATGTGTCTCGTCCCGAAAAGATGGATAAACCTGCCCATCACTGTACTTGAAACCAGGGTATATTGAAACTACTGAGGTGCCTCTGGCAGATCTGCTGGGCATGAAGCGAGCGCTGGCAAATGGTCTTTTACATATACTGACCGCCCAGGGATCACATAAATGTAAGTATATATACATGCATATTTTACACACACATGCATGCAGTCTACCTATACATGAATAGACATGTATATGGATGTATGTATATTCCAACTAGAAAAGGAAACGTCCATGTTGACTGCAGGCCTTCGAACAGTGATCTTTCATGGGTGATGATCTTTCACAAACCTTACATCCAGGGAACCTTGCCCTGTTTTTTCCTGATAGCTTCATTTTATACATGAAAGGGTTGTGTAAGCAGCCTTTCCAGCTATCACCTGACTGGCAGCTAATGCTGAAATGATCATCTATGATTACTCCTAAATCTTTCTCTGAATTACCGCTTGCCAAGAGTCTGCGTGTCTGACTGGTGTTGTGTAAGTTGGTATTTAACTACCTGCCAGTGGATGTCATGGGACTGTGATCAGGCAAGTCAGGTTTGTGTAAGTTACCTGTCTTTGTTCCTCTTTATTGCACTCCAATTTACACGTCTTCCAAGGCTTTATCAGCAGATGTTTTATGTCATTGTCCAGTTCACCGATGGACAGACTGAACTGTGGCAAAAAGACCACAGCCCTTTGGCATCACTGCTAAACGTGGTGATACTTATTTGTGATTCCCAATAATCAATATTTTGAGACCAGTGAAAGAACTTGTAATTAATCCACATTGTTAATTACCTTGTAATTCCATATGGCACAATTTTTTAAAGCCAAATACAGTGCTCACACCAGCCCTTTTATTCCCTCTGTGCTACTAGCCAGTAAAGTGCTCTGACATGAAAGGTTATAGACCATCTCCATTCAGGAGCTCCTTCTCCCTTTAGCTTTGAGCAGGAAGTGCTGCTGGCCAAATCCTGGTTTCTACTCTAATTTCCAATGATGAAAAGAAATACCTCTAGGTAAGGAACATGCTGGGAATATTTGGCTGGAGAAAACACAGCCCCAGGGGAAAGTGGGGCCTGTGTGTTAGCTAGGTGAAGTCACAGGAGAAGTCACAGTAGACTGTGACCCTGGGGGCTGTCCTGACCAGCACAGCCCAGACCTGGCAGCTCGCCTGTCCCTGGGCTGAGTTGGACCAAACCTGCTGAGCGGCAGGACCAGGGCTCCAGCTGAGCTGCAATGGGGCTCAGCTGGGCCAGGGGATGGGGCGAGGGGAGGTCCCAGGTGAGGCTGGTCAGGGCAGTCGGAGGTACTTGGTGCCTGGACAGAACCAGCAGATGATCATGCAGCTTGCAGATATGCTTTGGTGAAATTTAAACCCACGTACTTGGGTGATAAGGAAGGTGGAAGATAGGTGTGGTGGACCTAAATCTAGTTGACTCTATGTTCCCAACATGTTACTTCAGCAACAAAAGCTTCTGAAATGAACATAAATGTAGTGTCCACCCATGTTTATACACCAGAAGTCACCACAAGCAGTGAGCAATGCTGATGAGGTAGGAAGACGGTCAAGGAACATCTCTTGAGGAGAGCACAACTTCTTGAGCTACACATGGTCCAGGGCGAGCCTGTGATACCCATTGTCCGGTGGGAAGGGCAGCCAGCCCCCAGCCCACTTACACCAGCAGTAAATAGTCATACAGACAGTGGGGCTCAGGTTGTTTTCCATCAGCACTGATTTGCTGAACATAGTGCACATGAAGCCATAGGAGAACAAGCCTGGGGTCTGCCTGCCTTTCGAGGAAAGCCAGCAATGCCATCGTCCACGTTCAGGCATTTTGTTAAAGAGGATGCAGGGCTCTGGGGTGTTTGGATCAGAGTCTGGATCAGAGAAGTATAATGTCAAGAATTGGGTGGGGGCTAAGAGGCCAGCAAACCAACCAAGGATGAAGAGGAGGCTCCCCTCAAATGCCCAGTATACCCTGGGGAAAGGATTTCTCATGGTGCATTTCCTATTCCACATGGCTCCAGGTAGGTGAGGTGTGAGCGGGGACAGGCAATCATCATTTAGCACGCAAGGTGCTTCCCACCAGGCCGAATTCTCCATGTGAGGTGTATTTGTGTTCCAAACCTGAGTTCTAGGTCAGCCTTGCTGCAAGCTGGGGGAGAGCAAAGTCATACAGACCAAGGGAGTCTGTACGGAAATGTCTGCTCTGAGGACACCAGATCCCTCTGCATCTAAGAAGAGCCAGAGGGACGGGCACTGCTGCGGGCATCCTGGTAAGCACAGGTGAGGACCGTATAGCTTTCACCAGTGACCTTCCAGCTTCCAAAATCTTGGCTATGACTTGCTGAGACACACTTTGCCTTTACTGTTACACCTGCCCAAGTGGAAGGACAGGGAAGGAGCTGAACCGGAGCCAGCTGAGCACCCTTTGAACACGCTGCTTCCCTGAAGATGCCAAGCCGAAGTCACACGGCACGTCCAGGCCATCCTGGGCCCTCCAGCAAGGCCTCTCCATTAGCAGTTGCTGACTGGATGCTGCTCTCAGGAGGGACCTCTCTGTCCCCACAGCTCAGCAGCCCCTGGAGCAACTCCACTCCCAGCTCCAGGTAAGTCCCAAAGGTGAGAGAGCAGCCTCAGGCCAAAACTACATCAGGTCGTCAGCAGCGTCAGGCTTCTGGTCAAAACTACTGCCCCTGCCTTGTGCCTGTATCGGTTTATTTCCCTTGGGAGACATCTGCCCTCTCAGGACAGGGTGTGAGGGGTCTCTCTCCTCTTGGTATTGGTCAGGACAGGGCACCCCGGGGTGATGGGCAGGTGTTGGCAGAGCCAGTGGCCCACGAGAGATGTGCTGTACTCCTGCCTTGTTTGTTGGCGCTTCCTTCTGCGTGAGATCCTCTCTAACGGGCTCAGTGTCAGCTTGGTGCCAGTCAGGAAAGGGCAGCAGGTGAGACCAGAAAGGAGAAATCATTTCGAAAGTGGAAGAATCCAGGCATCTCTGATGCCTTCCTCTGCCGGGTGAATAACAAACCACCCGGCCACAGCGTTTGTAACTAGACTCTTCTCCATATTTTTAGCAACTGATCTATGAGATCATTTTGCTATTTTCAGTTGTTTGTGACTTAGGACTTTTCTGCTGGGAACATGCTGAGTGGGAAGGAGCACATACCCTGAGCTTACCCTGAGCTTCCAGCAATGGGCTGAGCAGACCCCAAGTGCCCACTAAATGCTACTCATTTTCTGAGCAGCATCAGCAATCCAGGGCATCAACAGCACTTTTTGGAAATGCCCTCCAGGTTGTTCCTCCAAGACACAGGAGAACAAGCATGGACCCAGGAGAATTCCAGGTGGTCTTCCTTAAACTGACCTGATCGTTTCTGTAAGCAGACAGGGTCTGCCTGTTAGTCTGTCATCTCCTGGGCCTCATTCACAAGAAAACAGTGTCTTGCATAAAGCAGGAAATGTAATTCCCACACACGCCTTTCAGAGATTGGGTTGTGTCAGTGCAAAGAGTCTCACAGCAGATCATATATTCTCGTGTCCTACACCATTCCCAGCGTTCCCACAGTTCTTGCTGCAAACACCTGGAAGCTGGGCACCTCCAGCAGGCACTGCCCTCCAAATGGGGCAGCTTGATCATCTCCCTCTTGCCTGCCCCTCTCCTACCTGCCCTGCTGTATTACGTGCAAGGGGCCTTACATCATCTCTTATCTCGAAGTACAGAGACCCTGACCCCTCTTAAGTGAATAAAGCAGCAATAATTAATTGATGGAGCGATAAGCTGCAGTGATACCTTCATATTAAGCCTGCAGAATTCCCTGCAGGATTCCCCTCATGCTGCCCGCACTGTGCTAAAACCACGGCTTCCTTCGTCTGCGCCAGAATTTAACATTCATTAAACAGAGACATCCTCCTGCAACCAGGGCAAGGCTCAGAGGCAATGAGTTACGTGGGGTGGCCCTGGCAGCAGAGGGACTGGGACATGAGGCTGCTGGGTGGGCAAGTGCTACTGACCTTTAGGACCTTGGCAGAACAGGAGGGTCTCCAGCCCGGATGAAATTCTGGCTCCAGAAGAACAAGGGTAAATCCAGGGGCAGGAGATCTCAATTTCATCTGAGCAGACCCCCAGGGTCAAGGTAAGCCTTGGGATTTTTTTGCACGTTGGGAGCCTTGACAGCGCTCCACCAACCGAAGGACAGCCACTGACCAAAGGACAGCCACCAACAGAAGGTCAGCCGCTGGCCTGGCGACCCTGTGCAGAGCCACGGGACAGTAGATCTCCTCGCAGCCCTGATGGCTGACGACAACCTCTGCAAGCCAGCAGGCGTGAGAAGTTTCAGCCTTGGGACCTCAGTGTTTCCACGGCTTCAGGTTCACCAGCTCAGCCACAGAAGTTTTAAGCTACGTAATCACTTTTTTTTTTGGTGCTTCAAGTGTATAAAGTGCTTATAGAAGTAAAAATATCAATTTAACTACCAAAAGGGGAATGTTTATCTATTCTTATTTCCTTTTGAGTTAAAGGAGGAGAATAGAAGAAAATATGAGCCTGCTTTCTCCAAGAAAACAAACTGACCTTTGAGTGTTATGAAAGCCTTTATACAATATTTTGGGCAAAGAGAACTGGAATTTCTCCTGTGAAGCATATTTTTCCTTAAAAAATGCCAGTTTGCTAAAACCAAAACAGTTTGCAGAAAGGCTTGGTTTCAGTGAATCTGTCCATTTGATAGTTGGTTAGAAAAGTTTTGGAACTGCTGAAATGCTGAGTTTTTCAGCATAACTCTTCAAATATTAAGTTCATCTGCAGTTGGGAGTTAAAAGAAATAGAATTAGAAATAAAAAACAGAAAAAAGAATAATAAAAATAAATAGGATTTAAATAAAAATTGAGTGGTTTTGCATTATTCAAAACCAAAATGTTGAAACTGACCTAATCCAAAACACACTATAACCATCAGTTCACAACAGCTTTGAAATTTGGATTTCTGGGGAGTAGAAAGTTCATACCTTCCCAGGAGAAGACTGGTAACCAGCCCCAGCAGGAAAGCTGCAGGGTAGGTGAGTTTGGGCAGTGAGGCTGTATTCCACTGCTCTACAATAAACTGCCAAAATTGTGCAATAGCATCACTTTCTTTATAGATATTTCTTCCAAAATGGGCTTGAATAACTCTTTGATCGGTGGTCAGAGCATGGTTGTGCAAAGCATGAACTCTGCATTTGGACAGGCATGAAGCCATTACCTTCTCTGAAGAGCTGATGTGAAGATAAATATATTTCTAGTACACTGATGTGAGAAGACTGTCAGTTCAAAATCAGGAAGCCCATTCTGCCTCATGATCATCTGGCTGGATGGCCGCACTCAGA
>NW_010243036.1:0-43967 GCF_000690775.1 Eurypyga helias | reverse complement strand
TCTATGATTCTATGAGTCTATGAAACTGAAAGATAAATATTTGTTTTGGTTGGGCATCAAATACACATAAAGATAAACTCATGGGCTGGCTGTGTCCCACGGAACAAACCAGCAGCATGTAACCTAAAAAAGGGGTGGCTGCCTTGTAAGCTCCAAACACACAAGTTCCCACATAACGAGAAGGTCACTAGTTTGCTGAGGTTTCAGCCTTTCACAAAGCCCATCAAATGTGGTGTAAACACAGACAAAACGCAACACAAGTGAGAACGATGACCTTTGCATACTTACCCATTTTATCAAAGAATTCATCTAAAGCTTGATGAAGAAACGGAAAGTTTTCTCTGTTGTCTTCTAGCAGCCATATAAAACAACGGGTTTTCTCTAGGGGTGGTTTTAAGAAATAATCACAAATGTCTTTGTCTTCAGAACTACTTGTCACATAGTCAAATTTACTACCATACTTCTCATTCCACAGCGTGGTTAAAATAGAAAGGTCAAGCTCTTTTAAAAATTGCCCATATTGAAGAATAAAGTTCTTCGTAGCTGTCAGACCTAAAAGAGATGAAAGAAAACCCAACATTTCAGTCTGGCTTCAGGGTTTTAGTGCTGACAGAGCGATATTCGTCTTCAAAGAGGAAGCTTGTGCTAGAAATTAAATATACAGTAGCTGAGATTATGTAAAACCTTTCGTATCTTGAAAATGCAAACAAAAATGATAAATGGAATTTATAGAAGTTTTACTCTTAACACCAAATTATTTCAAAAAAATAACGTATATATACTCCTTAAAGGACATGGACACAACAGAATAGAATTCAGAACCCAAGTGTTGTCCATTTTGCCTGCAAAACCAAATTTCTATCTTCATCCAGTTATAAATTCAGTAGAAGACTACACTGCAAAGCAACACCACAGAGAGTGCCAAATTAAATTACTTCCAAGTGAGAGTCAGCTAAACCTTTATGACAAAAACCCCACCACAATTCACTTTCCAAAACCAAATTATTTATACAAATGTCATTTAAGCCAATTTGGAAAGTTAAAGACATTAAAAAAAAACCCATCTGTTCAACTCTCTCCTTCCTACACGGGCCAAGCCCTGCCCACAATTAAAATGCTTGACGTGCAGACAAGAGAGGTTGTTCCCGTGTTACCTGTGGTTATGCTGTCTTCTCTGGAAAACCTGGCTACGGATCAAGTAAATTAAAAGAGGAGAGCTTTACCACTGAAAGTTGAGAAAGCACGACTGGAAAAGGGGGAGGTCATCTTTTCTTTTGTAAACTGAACAATTATGGCAGGGTAAGGTCGTCTGCTATGCCAGAAACATAGAGCCTACCTAAGTTGTTAAGATGTTTCATCCATTTGTGTAACTTGGGATCCACCTCTTCCAGTTCACTCAGCACGTGGATAAACCCCCTTGTTTTTACTCTGTTTTTTTCCTGAATTAAGTAACTGATGAGCTGCTCCATCACTTCATGTGACATGCTACTGGTTTTGCAATATGATGTGTAATCCTCCTCACTGATTACAAACCATGAAAGTAATTCCTTTAATAGTTTGGAAGCATCGCGAACGGCTGTTTTTATCTGCTCGGCGTTTCGACGGATGTGCTGCAGGACTCTGTCACCAGCATATAAATCCTGAACATACCCTGTAATGGAATTTAAAAAGAGAAAACCAACAAAAGAGGTCATGTCTGCTTACCACAATTAAAAACATCAACTTTGAAGTACGGATAAATTTGGACTAAGGGGTGTTTTTAATTATTTGCTTTGTCGCAACACTGAAAGTTACAGAATAGGTAACTTTCCACATAAATTATCCCCAGCGTTATGAATTTAACAACACTGATCTCAATTTGGTTTATGCAAAGAAATAATCCTTAGTATCTTAACTAGATTTCAGAAAGAAAAGAAAAATTACCTGCCAGTAATAGGAGCCTCAAGCAACTGTTTATACAGATTTAGCTGTGGGCTGCATGCCGGCCGAAGCAGAGACAGAATTCCCCCAAGCATCATTCCCAGAGGAAAGGCACGATTCTGAATGCCTGAGCACAGCTAAGCCCTGACCCTGACACCAGTTCTTTGTAAAACAAGAGTGAAAGAGGCTACTGGCTTCACTCGATTCAGCCTTCACCTTTCATTGTTTTTCACACACTTATAGAATGTCATTTTCAGAGCTTAACTGACAGCAACCATGACCAAAAGATGTACATCTGAAATGATTTTTTTTAACAAAGAAAAGCACTAGGTATTACACCCAGAATAATCGAGCACTGTAACGCAGACAGTTCGAATCACACTAACAGATCTACCGAGCTCTACAGGCGTAAGCCAGGCCTGAGTTTATCCCGCAGGAATCTGCATGAAACACCTCTGTATCTTACAAATTCCTGTACAAACAAGCGCTCCTCTCACCTGCACCCCTCTCCCATTTACAAGCAGATTAGTTCTTACTTAAAAGGTAGCTACGGCTGCTGATAAAACAAAACAGAAAACCCCTTTGTGATCTAGCTCTCTGCTGAAACTGGCCTCTCAACCTCCCAGAGAGCTTGAGATTGAACTAGATGTTCTTTTGAAAGATTTCCTCACAAAATCCCCACGTACCACTGTGATCACTGTATTGAAATGGTTCATTTCCCATCTGGTTTTCTTCTACTGCCTTTTTAGCAGAAATTTGTGCCTCTCCTCGTGCATGCTTTCTCCGTAATTTTTTTTCTTGTTTCATTTTTAACTTCCTAAGACTGAAAAAAAGCAATTGACTAACATTAGGCTCACTGCTTAAGTTGTCAAAGGAGTTAGGCACACATTTAAGTTTTTTTTCATGTCTTTTTCTCCGTAATTTTTTTTCTTGTTTCATTTTTAACTTCCTAAGACTGAAAAAAAGCAATTGACTAACATTAGGCTCACTGCTTAAGTTGTCAAAGGAGTTAAGCACATCTAAGTTTTTTCTCATGTCTTCAGTAGCTATAAGCTTCATTCTACTATAAAATATTCTGCTGAAAAGTATAAATCTAATACAAATGGTTTTCATTTAGAAGTTGAGACCATAACATTTCATAAAATTTTGATAAAAATCAAGCATGTAAGTATAAGAATATCCTCAAGATGCAGTCGTCTTTACTCCCATAAAATGATGTCTCAATTAGGATTAACTGAAATAGTATCATTTTTTTTCTTAAGTTATAACTCTACATTTTGAACAGTATATTAACATGTGGCTTTCCTTAACTTTTAAAAATCAATTTTATTTCTTCATTATTTATAACTTTATTTGACCAAGAAGCGTAAACTCAGTCATGCCAAAGGTACATGCACCAACAACTGAAATAGCATCATATTGTGCAGCTTTGTTTTTACACTTTCTGAACATGCACACAAAGTTGGTCAGGCAGTAAAAGCTGTGTAACAGTGGTGTTGAACTTCTGCCGTACAGCGATACCTCTCCCATCCACCTAAAAATCTTGTAAGGGGAAGGAACAGAGCAATGCTTGCAATCTCAGATTGAGAACAGAGGTGGTATTCTGATCTACATACACTCGACTTCTTAATGTCTTAATTGTACATGCAGTGGAAGAGCTCCATTGAGAATTCCATGAAGAATAATATCGGACACCCATTCTTTTAGCATTCCAATTGTTAAGTGTCTTAGCACAAATGAAAGACATGTACGGACAGCAAACGTAAAGAAACAGTCCTCAAGTTGTACACACAGCCTCCAAATCACACTTTACTCAAACCACACATTACTTCCCTGCTGACAGACCTCATGAAATCAGGTTTCAGGTATAAAGACTTAAAGATGACTGTAGAAATTTATATTAAGAAACAACAACTTGACATTGCCGGGAAGTCAACAGTGCAACGGACAATTTATCCGACAAGAGAGAGGCGTAGAAAAGCAGGTTTGCACCAGCTCACAGCTGTGTATTTGAAACAGTTTCCTGTTTTTTTTCCTGCTGAAAAAGTTGTTTTTAAAGAACTGTATGACCGCTATAGAGCTACCAACCATTTACTCAGCAATACCAGTTAAATGCTCTCCTGTGCTCATGTCATAAATGTGTAGCTCTGTATCTGCTTTTACAAGTAAATTTAAATGTTTTTATAATTGGATCATAACATATTTTACCAGGCTTTTTAGGTTATCAGAGGCAAAAGAATAGCTTTCCAAAGTATTTGTGGTAACTTAGCGATTCTTAAAAAGGCATGAACACCAATCCTAGAGGAATCTGTTTTGTTCTCAAATTGATGCTACTTCGTTTCAAACAGTAGAGAGCTTACCTTGAACACTTCTGTTTAATACTGGCTCTTGGTGGTTCCTTGGTTTTCCTGATTTTTTGTTCAAACTACCAAAATAAGTGATATCACATTAATTAAATTCAGGTTACAATGCAACACTGCTGTCCTCAAAACCCAGGGACAATTGATGCTTTGGAAAGCAGTAAAAAGTACCACTACAAGAGAGACAGTGCAGCTCACACAGGCCTCACAAAGGTCTACCTAAAATTATCTTCTGCTGCTACAGCTCGGTATACAGCAATACATCTTTATCCGCAGGTTGGAAGGTAACACGAACTGGAGGCTGGTTTGCTTTGCCAGTGGGCAGGAAGCAAACTTTACAGTTGCTTAGTTTGTGCTCCTCACAGACCAATACTATTCTGGGAAGAAGTACCTATCTTCCTGTGACTCTGCAGATGGCAAGAGCACTCTTCCAATACAATTATTTCATTTAGCGAGATTAGGTCTGAGTTTAACAGTTCCTTTCAAGCTAAATATAAAACAAAGCTCCAGTTCCCATCATTCTATAAGGTAATGCCTGCTCCACCAGAAGAACAGGTACGAAGAGTACAGGTAATTAATATTCCTAAATAATCCTCCGATTCTGTAGTTAAGATAGCATATTACTTATGAGTTTGCAGTTACATTCTCGTCTTCACTTTATCTCTTTTACCAGAGTAAATATTTTAAAAGATTATTTTATATGAACATTTACTTACTTCACATTTCACCAGACCAGAAGAACTGAAAATAACTATTTTTGAAATAAGGCCCGTACAATCAGGAGTGAAACACAGTTCTTGAAGAAAATCCTGTAAGAGAAAATGATACACACAACACAAGGCATCTAAATTAAGACAAAAATCTATGTTCTTACACAGACCAGTTTCTTAATGTGAGGTGACCAAGGTAATTAAAGCTATCACAGCCCTGAACTCTTACTGGATGAGGAAAGCAAGTGACAGCTGACTTGACAAGGACTGAAAATCAAAAGGATCCTAGATCTGTGGCATATATACCTGTTACTCCCAAAGCTGTAGCAAAGCCCCTCTTCCTCCAACTTCAGGTTCAAGAGTCAACTTCAAACATACTCTTTTAGGAGTTCATACTCTGCCTGGATTTCCCTTCATTTAATACTGGCTGCTGATACTGTATTTTGTAAAGCTCCTTTAGACATACGCAACGTTGAACTGTCACTTCAACAGCAAAACTACAGAAGGAATAAAACTTCCATATGGAAGGACGTGGAGTGAGTCCAGAGGAGGCCACGAAGATGATCAGAGGGCTGGAGCACCTCTGCTATGACGAAAGGCTGCAAGAATTGGGCTTGTTCAGCCTGGAGAAGAGGAGGCTCCGAGGAGACCTCATTGCAGCTTTCCAGTATCTGAAGGGGGCCTACAAGGGTACTGGGAGAGGACTTTTTACAAGAGCCTGTAGTGATAGGACAAGGGGTAATGGGTACAGATGGAAATCAGGGAGGTTTAGATTAGATATCAGGAAGAAATTCTTCACAGAGAGGGTGGTGAGGCACTGGAACAGGTTGCGCAGAGAAGCTGTGGATGCCCCATCCCTGGATGTCTTCAAGGCCAGGCTGGATGTGGCTTTGAGCAACCTGGTCTAGCGGAAGGTGTCCCTGCCCATGGCAGGGGGGTTGGAACTAGATGGTCTTTAAGGTCCCTTCCAACCCTAACCATTCTATGATTCTATGACATAAATGATGCAAGACAAACCGGCTAAGCATCCCGAGCCTTACACAGACAGGCCTTTCTTCTGCAGAGCAGCAGCAAGCTTCACCCACACCTGCATGTCAGACAATTCAGATAGAGACTGCTCTTTCCTGACTCTCCTGCCACTGTCATGCGGGGGGACCATCAAGCTGTAGCACCGCTCTTGTCACAAACCAAAGGAATGCTATGACCCTGACTAAAAAACCTGAACAAAATCAAGTGTTTACAGTCTGATGCTGCTCTTACCTTATCGTTTTTATCACTGTAGGTAGCTATTTTCAACTTTTTCCAACAGCTGATATGAAACTCCACTCTACATTGCTGACAGCAAGTAATACGTATAAAACCCTAATATTGAGGAAAAAGTATGAATGTAGCATCTTAAAAAAAACAATCAGACAAACCCATAAAACAGTGCACAACTTAACAGTAGATAAGGTCAGATGGTGTGTTCCTGACACTTCTTTAATATGAACGGGAGCAGAAAACATGTAACAATTAAGCTGTATTTCCCAAACCCTTTTAAACGTAACATTTACCTTAAAGTCTGGGTCTGTAAAAAATATTTGGACTTTGGAGTGGCCATGGCATTGTCGATACCGACAAATTGCATCTGGTTCTGGAGGGAACTTGCATTCCTCAATGCAATTCTTTAAGATCAACTGAGAAACACAAAATGGTATTAAGATAAATTATGCAGAAACCAGGAGAAGATTCAGTATGTACTTACAAACTTCTAGGGAACTCTGCAGCGAAACGCACATCTCTGAACAGCAGATGGCCAACACCAAAAGAACAACCCTTTCCCAGTGAAAGCTATGAAAGGTTGTCCTTTTATGGCAAAATATTCAAAAGCTCGTTTGAATGGCCATCAGCTAAGTAGTCACAGCTCCCCTGCAGGCAGGTTTATCTGGGACCAATGAACGTTACACATGCTGACCAATTCCAAACACATGAGAATATAAAACGAGAAGCCAGATTACTCAGATAACGTGGTGAATAATGTCTGCTCATTTCCACTCTTTGAGGAGGGCCTCACCTGTGTTTGGGGTTACACCATCAGGTACATTCCCAGGGGCTGCTTAGACCCGGCTCTAGTGAGAGGTCCCAGAACAGCGTCGGAAATAAAGACCTTACAGGGGCTTTTACGTAGTCAGTTCAAATCCCACAGGGTTGGCATTCAGCCCAAATTACTAAACTTTATTAGAAACAAACAGACTACCAATGACAGCCCTTCAGATATTTGCATTACACTCTCCAGAAGTCCCAGACCACCGATGTGTGACTGTGGCCAGACTACTGAGGTGTCACCTGAGAGTCTGTGAGAAACCTTTAGGTCAGTTTTTGTTTAGGAAACCACAGTGCTGCTGCTTCTGCCATAAACCAAATAGGTCAGTGTAGGACAGCCAAGTTCATACACCGAATAACCTATCACGTTCCACTGTGTCAAACTGCCTTTGCGCAGAGCGGCTCATGGGACTTCACTCTCATGGCTCTCAGGGTTTATCCACAAACTCTTCACAAGTAACAGTGACTCAATTATAGCTTAACAACACTAACAGTAATGATAATTAAAAAAAACCCGAACAAACAAAAAAACCCCAGACACTATTCAGCATTAGAAGGAAATTTGTAGTGTCAGAACCACAAATTATATTTTTCAAGTCAAACGAGGAATTTTACCATACAGCTCCTACTGCACTGATCAAGAATGATATGGTCAAACTCTCCTATTTGGTTTTAAATATAGCACCACCGCTGCAATTTTCAACTTCACAGTTTTGCTAATTCAAGTTTTTAACTAGTTCTCTTTAAATATCAGGAAGAAGTTCTTCATGGAGAGGGTGGTGAGGCACTGGAACAGGTTGCCCAGAGAAGCTGTGGATGCTCCATCCCTGGAAGTGTTCAAGGCCAGGCTGGATGAGGCTTTGAGCAACCTGGTCTAGTGGAAGGTATCCCTGCCCATGGCAGGGGGGTTGGAACTAGATGACCTTTAAGGTCCCTTCCAACCCAAACTGTTCTGTGATTCTATGAACTAAGAAGTTAACACACCATGAAACACTTGGAGCAGATCAGAACCATATTATTACACAGAAATACCCAAGTGCAGAGCCTGATCCAGAGCCCCCACCCTTGTGCTGTAAATGAGATGCTTCCCAGGTGTTCAAATTTGGCATCACAAGAAGAGATGCTCTACAAAGACCAGGCCTTGCAGCTGACAACACTCTAGACAGTGAAACCTAAGACTTATTTTTTTTTTTTTCAAAAAAACCATACCTGTAAATTCTCTGTTCGTGTCTCTTCAATGACCTGAGATGTTGTGGGCCAAGTTAATACTCCAGGTACAATTCTGTGATTGACCATTGTTTGTGATTTCATGAACTGATCAAGCGCATCTGAAAATCTGAAGTTCGAAACAGGTACAACATGTTCTGATCACATACAAATAACTTGTGTGACCTGTAATACCTTCACATTCATTTTATGACCCAAGGAAAAACAAAAATGTTAATAGGAACGAAAGAGCATCTTGTTCATTATCTGTTTAAGGACCCTTCGGTATGAGAGCCTTGAGGTGTGAGTCAGTAAGCCAGCCGGGGCAAGGGGCCAAGCAGAGATAGGAGGCAGACCGAGCGTCTGCAGAGACACGACGAACGTGGGTGTGCTCGTCAACACAGACAGTGAGGACACACGTGTGTTCACGAGTGACCTTCAACCCTGTCAGCCAGGGAGGAGGCAGCACAGGACCCTAGCACCCGTACTGATATTTTACATAACTTCGGGTAGTGCTATACATGGGAGCTGCTCTGCCTGGAGCAGGCTGGGTGGCCAGCTGTGTTGTTGCGTGCGTGTGCATTTGTGTGCACAAACCCCTCTGGGACACACATGTTGCCGCACTATGGGTCAAAACTGCCAAGGGAAACAGCAGTCACATCTGTGAGACTGGGACACAGATACCTCCTGGGTCTCAGACTGCACCTAGGTATGCTGCAGCAGTGGGATGGAGGCAACTCCTCTCAGGATCCAACACACTCTGCCCAGGTACTTTCAGATATTCCACACGAGGAGGGTTTAATGTGTAATACCAAACTTATTTATCTGGCATTGTACTGGGTTTACATGGCCAGGTTGGGGTGGGTGGGGACCAGAGCTGCAAGGACAGCTTCTGTGAGGAGAGGCTGGGGCTGCCCCAGTTCCAGTTGGCTCCAGTGAACCCACCATAGGGTGCAGCTGAACCCCTTTGGCTGTGTGGTGCTTAGTTGCTAGCCAAGGTTAAGCCACAACACTCAGGGAAAGCATGGCTACAAAAGGACAAAACACACTGCATGGCAGTGAGGATCAAGGGTAAAGACGTGAGAAACAGCCCTCCAAGCACCAAGGTAAGGAGGCACTCCAGGTATGGAGCGGAAATCCCCCTGCAGCCCCTGGAGAGGACCCCGCAGGTATTCACACTGTGGCTGTGGAGGACCCCTGCCAGAACATGCCCCAAGGAACTGCAGCCTGTGGAGAGGCCCCATGCTGCAGAAGGGGAGGAGTGGGTGGAGGAAGGTGCAGTAGCGGAGATGTTACCAACTGACCACAACCCCCACTCGCCATCCCACTGGGTGCTTGGGGGAGGAGGAGGTAGAGGAGTCAGGAATGAGGGAGTGAAGTCGAGTCTGGGCTAAAGGCAGGGTAAGGAGAAGGTGATTTTACTTATTTTTTTTTTCTCCCCACCACCCAACTCTATTTAAACAAGCAATAAATTCAATTATTTTTTCTCAGGTTGAATCTAATTTGCCAGTGACTGTAGTCTGCAAGTGATCTTCCTGCCTCTATCTCAATCCCTGGGCTTTTGCATCTTATTTTCTCCCCCTCTCCCACTGAGGAGGGGTAGTGGGGGTACAGCTGGGTTAAGGTCTGGCAGCCAGCCAAGGTCACCCCACTACAGGCTTTGTGGGTGATTTCAGTGAAGTAGAGCAATACAGTGATACAGTGAAATCACAGCGCAAGCATAATACAGCGGCTGCAACGCACCGTCGAATCAACCCAAATGTGATGCCCATTACCAGTCTCCATATGCTTACCGCCAGGGCTCTGGGAAGAAACACCACCAGGAATACGTGGGTGGAAGCCAGCCTCAAGCCCTTTGCTCTTGTTTATTAGTTGTCCAGTTTCTGCACTCCGCGTTCGGCTGAGCCACGTACACACTCCTCCCCTCTCCCCACGCTGGCCTGGCTAGCTCAGGAGGACATTACTCTGTCTGTCTCAGGGAACCCGGTGACTCACTGGTGCAGCTGCCTTATCTAAAACCAAGGTTACCTTCCAGCCTCCCTGGTGTGGAGATAAGCTAAGCTTTCTTCACAATACGTTTTTCCCCTGAGATCATCGGGTTTGGCCCTTCTCCTGTGAGCTCTCCTCCACTGCAGGGGTGTGCTGGTCGGTCATATCCCCATGCCCTGGAATCTGCTCGACTCACAGGCTTCCACTGCATCCTTCGCAGTAACAAACTTTAAGTCCTAACAGATCAGTCTGATGTATGAATTTGGTGATTAACAAAGAATAACAAAGAAGTTTCTCAAATGAAAGTATTTTTTGCATCAAACAGCGAAGCTCTGGTTTAGACCAACCTGTTCTGTCGGAGGTATACTTTTCCAATTCCATAGTATGCCAAGCAACCAAATCTTTCCTCCTGGTACTGCTCGATTATTTTCTTAAACTGGTCTTCAGCCTTTGCCAATGCCTTCAAAGTAAAGTTAAGACAAAAATATGTAACACTTTGCCAGAAACTTTTCACTTTTCCTCTCCTTCTTTTGCTGCAGTAGAGTGGGTCAGAATGCCCTATTCTTATGAACAGTAAAGGGAATTAAGCAACTCTGTGATCACACACAAAGACCTCCCTTTTTTCCTAAATGCCTTTTTTTCTAAAAAAGGAAACTTATTCTGTAAACACAGGCTCCCTCTGAAATAATGAAATTAAATGATTGTAGCTCAGTGAGCTACAAACACCCAGACACTTTTAAGTTCATTCTAATACACTGAATACATTTAAACACTGGGGGGGTAGAGGGGGGGAAAGACACCACCCCCCTAAACCACAGACAACCCAGACTTCTGTTTTGGCGCTTTCCAGAGCCAAAAGCATTCTCTTTCTCTTGTGTTTGAGGCAGAATGGTTGTGTTAGAAAAACTAGTGAATTAGTGAACTAGTGTCGTAACATTATGACAAAGAGGAAGAGAAGTATTAATCAAGTACAATCAACTATGTAAAAATCTCATCTGAAAGCTTCAAAAGAAATTTTATTTGGTTGCTTAATTTATCCAAAACCATTAAAGACCTCATCCCAGGTATTAAACCATATGATTTTCTCAAATGTCAGAAAAGCTTTCCTTCCCCACTCATTTAATGTCTGTTAAGAGAAAAATGGATGACCCACTACCTGAAGCAGAATTTTGAATAAAAGCAATACAGTGGCTTAATGTCATACCTCAGGCTGTCCTATTCCAAGAAGAGCAGTGGCATGTCCATAGATGATTACAACATAATTAATAATATGCAGGTTCAGTTGCTGCAAATAGAGTCACATTATAGTAGTAGCACAGACAGAAACACTTTGTCAGTAACCAGAACATTAGTCTCTACTGTGAACTGAAGATATTAACTACAACAGACGTACAAAACTCTTTTACCATCCTTCTTATCATAGCCTCTATCCAGATTTATGCTACAATTAGCATAAATATTGAAGGTTAACTACACCTTTACTGCTGGTCATTTCAAAGCGGTTACAGATTTCAAAGTGATACATCCTGAAAAATATGCTTTACAAATGCTGTAACTACAGGCTTTACTACGTTAACTTCATGCAGTGCAGTGCGTCTTTGCTATATTTCATGTTCAGAATTGAGCAGGGTTTTTTTTTTTTAAATTTAAAAAAAACAAATCAAACAAACAAAACAAAAAAGAAGCCCACACACAAACCAAAAAACCCAATCACCACCCTTTCTGAACCTTTTTCTTCCTCATAAACTAGGTCACAATTCCAGATGGATCACTGCATTACTTGCTTGGAGAGACCTCTTGTCACCACTGCCACAGCCCTTATTAAAATGGGAGCTTGAAACACAGGGGCGCATGTGCACACACACCGTCAAGCGAAACTCAGTACTGCAGTACAATAATTGAAAGAAATCTAGAATGACAAATGGTTCAATGGCTGATTGGCTAGATAAACAGACACAAAATTCCACACTATTATTTCCCATCAGTGAGCTATCTGACCTGAAGAATATGAATTCTTTTCACCCTACATTATGATGAATAAAGGTTAAGCTGACAATGGGCATTAGTTTCTTATCAAATAAGATACTTAAGAAGAATAAGATATTCTTATCTTGTGATACTATACTGGTACGTAGTTTTTAGACTGCATCTAGAAATTGGCATGTATGCTGAACACTACAAAAATACATCCTATGCTACTAAGGACTTTTTTACCCTGTTCTCAATTTTTCTCATTTGTAAGCTCCTTGGCAGACCTATCAGTGAAACACCTGGCACTGCAGTCAACATCACAGGCAACAATTCAATAATAATGATTATTTTGGTAGAAGGAAGGAATGAAACACAGTATCGAAAGCACAAGCCTCAATTACCCTAATAGCTAAGTTGTTCTCCTCTGTTTACCTTTAATCCTGAAGGATTTAGAATGCTCAACAACTGTGCAAAGGCTTGTTCAGCACTGTGACACCGCTGGTCCATCAAGGCTGTATAACCGTAATGAACAAGGGATTTAACCTCTTCTGGCAACATGGTTAAATCCACCTAAAATATTTAGAAAAAGAGTAAGTCCAAAAGAAAACAGCTGTCTTTTTTTGTTAGTTTGGGGTTTTTTTAAAGCAAACAAGCAGTTTGCTCAAATACCTATCCAAAAGACAACGGTTAAAATTCAGTACTTCGTACAGTTTTATCACAGTTCCACTTTTAAAGCAGTGGATCAGGTACATTTTTATAAAACTGTTTTAAGTTCGACTTCTAGAAACTTCTGATTTTCCTGGACCTACTGCTACTAATCTCTCTAAAATCTAGTTTTTGTTCTAGAGTCTAGATCCTGTTCCCTCCAGAAAGTTTCAAGTTTAGTTCAAGGATCACTTTAATCCTTGTTACATATACTAAAAAAAATACCCCAAACCCCCCAGGCTTATGCTTTTTGTAACTTGTACACTCCCGTTTCGTGTACAAATGTTCTTGAAAAAGCTGAGAACTATTTCCTTCTGCCTACACTTTCTCTTCATCTAGGTTAATAGTTAATGCTAGGAGGTTTCAGAATGCATTGTTATTTGCTTTTCACTAGAGATATTTCCTGAAGTCTGCGGGGATTTCCAGCAGAGAGACTGTAAATCAAGACAAGCAGTGAAAGACTTAGGAACCCTCCATCTGTTGAAACACTAAAATAAAATCAGCTTTGGGAAGCAAATCCTTGTGCCAGCGTAGAAGTAATTTTGCTATTTATGAAGCTCCTTCAACACCTCCTCCTGCAATCGTAAGCAAAAACCAAACAGTAACAAGGAGGCCCACCTGTGTATTTTAGGCCACTACCTCATTCCAGTGTGAATTCATCTTCAGGATGAAGTAATCCTGCTTTACAAGGCTTTCATTAACTGCCCCCTTTCTCCCCGCTCCCGTATGTTAACATTTGAGACTGGGATTCTGAAAACAGGGTCGTGGGCAGGGAAAAACTGAAAGAATGGGAAGGCTTGGGAAGAATGGAACAGAACTTTTGAGTTGCCCAATTTTTTTTAACATCACCTTAATGGTGTACCTAAATGTATTCCTGTGAACTGAATTAGGCTTTTGACATACTATATTGAATGCATGTCCAGAATGTGTTTTCCTAAGCATCTCTGAATTTCGATCTTATTTTGTCTTGATCCTGTCAACTGACCAAAACACAGAAACATAAGATGACACCCATGATCTAATGACAGTTATAAACAAAAATGGCAGGGGCAATGGAAACTACAAGCAGATACAGAAAAAAAAAAAAGCAGAATTGAGTTAACTTAAAGATTAAGACTTCTTTTCAGACTTCTTTTCATTTCTTAGAACTACAGGTTATGCTGTCGAAGCATATAGTTACAGAATAGAAAAAAAAAAATCTTTCTTTAATGTTAGCCTACATGTTATACAGAGCTGATTAAGCCAACGAAAATTTATACTTTTGATACTAGTAATGCATTAGCCTTACCAAAAAAAAAAAAAAAAAGGTATTTTAAAGGAAATAAGGTAGAGCCTGCACCTTCTCCCAAATCCAGCTTTGTCTTAGGAGGTAATTAATCAGAACAGATATTTCTGGTATGTACTTCCCAAAATTAACAAAGAAGAAATGATTAATTATGTGTGTCCCAATGATTTAATTCAGCAACTTTGGAATACTCATCATCCATTGCTGGCAAGACCCGAGGAGAATTCTCAACGTATTAATTTTATGGAGTTTTAAACAGCTGTTCAACACAATGTTCTATGATTATTTCCAAATGTATGTATCAAACACAGGAAAACATATTTTGTCAGAACTTTGGGAAGGGTATTATAAACTCTTGAATGATTCCTGGCAATTTTTGTAGTTTTCCTTACAAATTAAGATACAAGGGAGCTACATCACTAACTCCTGGTTTTAGCTAACTTATTCTATGACTACACTGAGTTTCTTTACACTAATTTCCAGTGTTAGGTCTTACAGGAGGGGAAGGAGGAGAAGCAAAAACTTGACCACAAGACAGTATAAATCACTGTAATCACATCATCTTTGTCTCTTGGTAAAAGTAAGGCTAAGCATGAAACATTAAGATTTTGAACGAACTGAGATTTTGGACAGTGTTACTGAAAGGTGACAAGTCACTTATGCTTAAGGTCATACGTTTATGAACTCCCAGTTACCTGTTGCACAGTACAGAAGAGTTTATCTTGGATGGCTTTAGTTTCTATCTTCAGATCAAGGTGATCTCTGCAAATAACAGGACAATGGCATCATGAGTTTGTACAGGTACTTCATATATAATCTTGTTTTCAAGAAACAAATTTCTGCGCTTTTATCAGCCACATCACGTTTGCCTAAGTGCTAGAGATTATTATAGCACCTTTCACAACTGCAGTAACAAATACTGTAATGCTATCAAGGACTGTGAGGCTGTTTGTATAGTTCATATAATTCTGGGTCAGGAATCACCAGGGCTTCAGGAGAGTAGCACTCTTCTCCATCATTTTGTTTTATCTTCTTCACCTTATTCTCAGCTGAGTTGATCTTATGAAAGGGTGAGACAGGTGACTACAGAACTTCCCTATACTAAAGGCAGCAGTAAAATGTGCTTAGGCCTCTTTCCCGTTCTCTGCTCTCCCTACCTATTAACATCCTTTATCCTAGCACAACCCCTGCTTAAAATCAAACAAATGCAGCAGCTCCGCATGGTGGAGGCAGAGCTGAGAAGAGAGGAATCAAGTTGTTCTTCCCGGCTCTTCCCTTCCAGTACTGCAGCAGAAACACGCCATGCACAACTAGAGAATGGAGAAAGCATCATGAAGAGGCAAAGCACTGTATGATACTCTAAACTAAATCCTCGGTGTTAAGATTGGTACTCAATCCTTAATGCTACTACACCACCTTTTGCTAATATACATTGAGTTATACAGTCCCACATGCGAAGGCATCAAAAGCTCATCATCGGAGATAATACTTTACAGTGCCAGAGGATGCCCTGGATTTTTGGAAGCCAAGCAACCTGTTAATTACAGAAATGGTGATAAGATTGTAACTGACCATGCATTTCACTTGTTGAGAAACAGACCGATAAAACCCACGCTAATAAGCTTCTGCGTGAGAGAATCAGGTTTGTAGATGGCCCAGTTACTTTAAAGAGGATTTGTTCCCACAGTGAATTCCAGTGTTTTCCCCCCACACACCACCCTTAAAGTGAAAGCAGAAAGAAATCAGTGGCAGTGAATCAGTTAAATAACATAAATTACCTGTCCTGTGACAAAATTTCAATTATCCTAGCTACAGTGGTATTCTAAGAGAATTATGGATGAACAAAAGGACTGTACTGTAATAAATACAGATTAAAAAATGGTAGGTTTTGTGGTCACACTCAGATTAGGCCTGGGGATAATGAGGTTCAGCTCCCAGGTTTCCTCAAGGCTTCGATTCTTCTACATGAGAAATCTGCCTTTGAAAATTACCACTTACTGGAAACTTACCTGTTTCCGTGTAAACAGCTTATTTTGCTGTACCCCTCAGCTGGTTTTAATCATCCTAAAGACAACCGAAAACCCCTAACTGAAGTGGCAGACAAGCAAGAAAGTATACTCTGAGATTAATTTGTCTGACGACGCAGCTCAGGTTAAAACGCTGAAAACCTCCATTTCCGTGTGGCCTTACTACTTGTAAGTCACCTTTTGCATCAGTCACCTTACAAATAAGTCAGCAGTAACAGTTTTTTACTCCTTAACCATCTAATAGATGAGGAAATACATCGGCATATGGAATCACCTATATGGGCAGAAATTTTCCCAAACCTGCTAGGAGGACATTGGCCCCTGTATGACATTTCTTCAGTTGAACTTTGGTTTAAATGTTTTAACTGATGGAAGCATAAATTTTGCCCATGAAATCTACAGTGCTTTTTATCTCAACTGATTTAATTTTGGCCCCAAACGATTAAACATACTCATTTACATTCAGCATGTTGTATGGGGAGTATTCATGGACTAAAAATTAGACATCTATATACTTTAAGTGAACTTTCAAGTCTACAGACAACTGAAGGAGTCAAAGTTTTTTCCTAGCATTCAGTTCTGAGACTGACATACAGTGCTCTCCTCGCAGCCAAACCTCTTCTTCATAGTAAACATAAGAAGTGTCAGAGAAGCTTTAAAAATTATTTAGTACAAAGAGTAGAGCTAGTGCAAAGGAGTCCTTGAAAGTAAGACAGAGTTTGAGTTACGTTGTGGTTTAAGTTTGAATGTAACAAGTGGAACAAGATTCCTATTATCTTTTGCTGAAAAGGTCATTCTTTGTTATGGCTACAGTTCTGGGCCACAGTTTTTAAACAGTGGTTATTAAAATTATGCCTTCATCTACTAAAATTCAACTGAGCTTTGGAAAATATTTTGTTTTCATGTAATACCTCAGGCTATTTGTCAAAAGTGAAATTTTGTGATCTTTAATCAGCTATCTTAACATGAACTATATCCTGAAGAGTATGTAAAGAATGTAAACAAAGCAATGAGCAAAGAGCAAGCAGCAAGTCAAAATTGCATTAACTCCTTTTTAAGTGCTACAGAAAAGAACTCAAAATAGTAATAAATTTAAAAATAAATAAAATTTCCTACCTCGTCTTTTTAGAGTCACCGGGTTTGGTTTCTGGCCTCCCTTTGTTTTGGTGACTTTGGCCTGTAATGAGAAAAAGTATTTCAAACAAAGTGACTATCACCTAAAACTAAGGAAAAAAAAAAAAAAAGTGCTTGGAACTCGCATTTTGCTTTGTAAATAACAGATCTTAAACATATACAATATCGAAAATCAACGTAATTGAGAAATTTTTCAAATAGGCACCTCAGTGTTACAGCATGAATTTGAAGTTGGTTTTGTTAATGTTATAGGATTTTATTAATCCTATAAATGGGAAAAATATACTTGAAATAAACAGAACCTTAAAATTCTGTAAGATACAATCTGACTCTAAAATATTGTACCAACTATTAAAGTGGATTGCAAGTTAATGAAATCAGTATGCTATACAAAACCCACAACTGATATTATTCACTATTAGTTGATAACTAGAATTTTTAAAGGGAATAATAGATCACTGTGGATGTTCAAATTAACTACAGAAATTTTACAAAGTATGCTACTTCAAAAATACATTGCTAAAGGAGTGAAGTTCAACGCTTGTTAATCTTAGAAATGTAAACATATGAGTTGGACCAAGATAGATGTCCCTGATTACAAAATAAAAATGTTTGATGATGTGGAAATACTAGATCACAAAGACAAGACAAGATCTACAACATGATACCGACTCATTTCTAACTCTGAAATGTCAGAGACATGACACAAAACTTTACTAACAGATTTTATAACTTCAGAGATTAACACCGTTGTTGATTAGTTACGTGGCGCTACAAGGTGAGTAAACAATTCATGAAGAAAACATGGTTTAATACTTCATTGTAATTGGTCAAAACCAGGAAGCCATGCCATTAACTGCAAAATAACCACTCAACCGTTTCTGTGGAGTTAAAACATAACATAAGGCACCTGAATGTGCACATGCATACTTGTGGTTAAGTCACGAAGTTTTTATTTTTCAAGAATTTTAAGTTAGAATTTTAAAGGAGTTAATGACTCAACAGTGACAAAATCCACTTACAGCAGAGCTGCCTTCCAGAAACTGGACTATTAGACAAGCAAGGCAAAAAATTCTATTTTTGCCCTGGTAAGGAACCAACAAGCAACTGACAGATTCAGGTGCAGAACTGCTGAGCAGCATGACATGTTGCAGGTCTTCCTTATTACAGATGGTTAAGTTGAAGGGGTGCAGAGTGGCAGATTTTTTTTGCTAGTTAAACCTAATGGATTTCACAAGGCATACAGGAACACCACCTTCTGCTTCAACGACCTGTTCCAAGAGGGGGCAGTTCCAACTATAATCTTTCAGAAGTAGTTTCGGAGACAGCTGTAATTTCCTGGTACTGGACACAATCACACAGACAACATGCAGTCCAGCACCTGTATTCCAGCTATTCAAGCACTGGAATCCAAATATAAGGTACAGCTACCTAAGCAATCCAATATTGCTTGATTTATTATTACACTTATGCTTAACTATCCTAAGATCAAATTCGGAAAAAAAGTTATTAATGTTTTAATATATAAAGTTTCAGTAGCTATCAGTGCTTAAAAATGTTTATTTCATGATACTCACAGAAGTATTTTACATGATTAGGCACAAAATACTTAAAGACCCCCACTGTGGAAAAATACGCATCTACCCACTCGAGCCAGTCAGATGTCTTGTACTCATTTCTCCATTTAAAACATAAATATATGCACTTCATGCCTTGTGCCACAAGTAGTTATTCAATAAAAACTACTTAATGACATAAAATCTAAAGGAATCAGAACAAAAATCAAGCATCATGAAGAATGAACCTGTTCAGAATTGGTTCATGAACCATTTCTTCCAAGTGTCACACAGGAGTCTAAATAGGCATCTGTGGAATCTTCATACGCATTAAAAACTCCAAAGCTACACTAATAATTATCAAAAATTCCTCATCAGAGAAGCGTTTAAATGATGGAAAACAACCTTTTTGAAAGCCAGACAACACTTCAAGCATATCGTAATTTAATGATTTAGAGAGATACTACCTTTTCCTCATTGCAGAGGTTCCTTTCCCTTAAGGAACCAATCCATCATTCAAAACAAAATCTTAATGAAGACAAAAGAACACAAGCCTTCCCTCTCACCATCAAAAGAAATAATTAATCAGTGCTATTTTTCCACTGAATGATCGAATTCTAAAGGCCATTCAACAAAAATATCAGAAAAATTTCCTACAAAAACTACTACTCCCACACACCACCCAACTTAAGATACTACCTTCAGATTTTCAAAACTTACTTTTATTTTTTTTCTGCTGAATTATAGTTAAAATACTTAAGGTGATATATTAATTCAACAACAAGCATGATTCACTTACCCCGCAAACATTTTAAAATATTAGTAGAAGTACTATCACTTTTGCTAGACATTCCCATTAAGAGCAAACAAAGACATTTAACAGAAATGTACACATGCTCAAAAAAATAGCACATGCAGACAAAAAATGAAATTAAAGAGGACAGTAACTTTAAGATAAGATACAGTGGCATAAAGTTCCTTTACATTAAGTTTCCTGCAAGTCTTTAAGCCTTTAACTGAACAAAGGCTATAAGAAAAAGAAAGCTATTCTTCCCCACCCACAGTAAACTTGTATCAGCTAGTCATTCAGAGCTTAACTCCTCCTTTCAAATCACAGCCAAATCAAATATTTTGTTCTACATCGGTAGTGACATAATGAGGGGGAGAGGAGGAAGAACAGGAAAAAAACCCATGAAATCACAATGCATTTTTTTGTAATTACTACATTCAATGCAACATTTCATAGTCCTGTGATCTCTTTATCCTAGAAGAATTTTTAGTTCTCTTCCAACATTCAGCCTTTCACTATCCCTCTTTCCTCCACAACCTCTCTAAAACTCCGTTATCCTCCGATTCCCTGCCCCTTCACCAATATCAGCAGCGCAGACAGACCACAGACACCCTGCCCTTGACCAGTATCGGCAGCGCAGACAGACTGCCAACACCCTGCCCAACACGGGCGGCAGGACGCTGCCTGCATTACCCATGTCAAGTACAACGCTCTCAAATCCCACTACAGCTGGTGGAGCCACGGGGCAGCGCAACTCTCCCCCGCTTTCAGAAGGCATTCGCACAGGCTGGTCTTGCTGCCAGGTGACCTGGACACCAAGCATCCCTGCAGTCTGCTGGAGCCAGGGCATCACTCGTCAACCTGTGCTTGCTACCGGCGATGGGGTGTGTCAACGCGTGGGCACGTAGTTGCTGAACGTTACTCTTTGGACCACATCGTCCCACTCACAAAAATGCCTGGAATCACTTAGTTGTCACTTGCTTCAAACTCACTCAAAATTCCCTATGGCCTCCATGCATTTCTTCTTTCGCCCCTTCACATCATCCTCATATAGTCCCTTGAAATGGATTCATCTTCCAGACCTCGACTTCCTCTTTCTAAAACCTTTCCCTGACTTACGCTTTCTGCAGTAAGTTCCTATAACACTTTACAGTTTGGGTTTTTATTATCCTACCACTTAACATCTTTTCAAAACATTTGTTTTGACTCTGTCTTCACAACCTTTCCCATATTTCCCATCTCCCAATAGATCCTTTAATCATTCAAGATGCTCGCATATGCCCGAAGTCCACAAGCTAACATCACTTCCGCTACTGCTCATTTCAAAATAGTATTTTGTAATATATCTTCACTGGCTTCCTAAAAATGAAATTTTGAAGTGCTCTGCTCTCTGGCACCCATTCAGCTAAGCATTTAAGTATGCAACGCCCAAAGAACAGTACAGCTTGGCACCAAGGATTCCAGGTGTTGCATGGCCAGGACTAGAAGGACTAGAATGACACACTGCTTTGGAGGTCACAGCTTCAGAAAAGAGGGTGAGCATGCAGCTGGGCCGGATCCAGCAGCAGCATTCCACACAAACATTACAAATAAGAACAATTTGTGAGTATCAGGGCAATATCTTAGGCTTTCTTGGTTACAGCACATTTAACAGGCAATTAATAAACTAAGCAAGACAGAAAAGTAACTCTGGCACTGTCAGAATTCTCCCTATAGAAGGGTTGTGTGGGCTTTTTCTTTTTTTTTAATTAATTAAAAAACCCCAACCATGAACAATAAATCACACTAGCTGCCAAGGTGACTCAGGTCATATACCTATAAGAGGTATAACGCTCAAAGTTGGTAGCTAAAGATCCACTCTGACAAGTGTTCTGTGGCCTCCTTCCTCTCTAACTGCAGGATTATTTTCTGAAGGATCTACATGGCGCTTTTAGTAATCGCAAATGCATTATGAATATTGAAACTACCCCCACACTTCTCAAATCTAGGTACTTTTTGATCCTGTACCTGCCTCAGAGAAAGCATTTCTAGCTTGTGACTCAGCACTCTACTCTTTAGTTCCAGTTTCAATTCTGAATTCATCCACGTAAAGTCAATTCAAACTACTAAAGCACAAAGAAAGACAGAAATACAGAATAGAAGAAGTATCTAAGTAACTGCATGCTAACAGGAAAAGAAGTGAAACATGATAGCTTACTGTTGGGAAAACAACACTAGACAGACTTCTGCTTATGAATAAACAGCAACAGCAAAGGAAGAACCAACTTAGACTGGATAAATAGCAAAAAAGAACTCACTTTGTGGAAACTCCAGAGACCAATCTTTGATTTCTGTTCTTTGGATGTCAGTCACCTAGTGACAAATATGTTAGTTTTACAAAGATAACAAAAAACAAATAGATACTACTCACTAAATTTAAAGAAAAAACTAAACCACTAGAATTTAAGCAAAAGAAAACACAGTGATAACAGTATGTTATGTCCCCAAGAGATAAAGAAAAATAATTTCATTAATCAAAGTGTATCTGTCCACTTACACTTCCCCCCCAAATTCCTATCAACTTATATTATCAACTAGTCTGACAAGTACTAGACTTATTTCAGTTATATTCATCCTCAATGAAGATACATTTGCACAGACCTACATTACGAAGATTTTCACCTAAGATAAAAAGCAGATGAAAGCTTTCATAAAAGACAGCTAAAATCTTCCGAGTGCCGCTTCAGTGCTCTGTAGAACTTGTTGAAAAAGAAAGCAATCCAAGTTTCACTTCCTCCCCTTTGCCCTTGGCACACAGGTTTCATTTTCCCCGCCAACGAGTCATCTTTTTTGATGCCCCACCCCCCTGTGAAAGCTGAAAGCCTTTTTTCACATGTGCATGGTTAAACTGTTTTGAACTTGCCAGCAGTCACATTATTTATTCTTATTTTCTGTATTATACCGCATCTTTATAAGACACTTTACAGGCCAAACTATAACAGAAATTATTCATTAGGTTACAATAATGAAGGTAAAGATGATCAGAAAGAGGTACAAATGTTTCTTTTAAATTAATAATTAGTGTGGAAGAACTGCCTGTAAACAAACTGGAGGTTGACTATTAAATTTTTAATTCCATGTTGTCACAGCAGGACTGTCACAGTCTGTGTATGTCTAGCAAACCAAACCACTCCAGAAAATTCATGCACAGGAATGGTTTACAGGCTCCCCGTCATACTGGACATGAGATAGCCACTAAGACAGCAACAGCTGGGAAATTCCACTGACATCCACTAGTGAAGCCCACCTAAACAAGGTACCCACCAACAAAATTCCCCAGCTTCCAATTTTCTACTGTCACAGTCTGTGTATGTCTAGCAAACCAAACCACTCCAGAAAATTCATGCACAGGAATGGTTTACAGGCTCCCCGTCATACTGGACATGAGATAGCCACTAAGACAGCAACAGCTGGGAAATTCCACTGACATCCACTAGTGAAGCCCACCTAAACAAGGTACCCACCAACAAAATTCCCCAGCTTCCGATTTTCTGTGTGTGTGTTTTGTTTGGTTTGGTTTTTTTTTTTTTAAGAAATACAAAAGTATGTTTTGGCTGGGATAAAGTTAATTTTCCTCACAGCAGCTCATACGGTGCCATGTTTTGGATGTTCTCGTTACAGCTGAGCAGTGTTTGCACAAAGTCAAGGCTTTTCTGCCTCTGACCCCACCCCACCAGCGAGTAGCTGGGGGTGCACGAGAATTTGGGAGGGGACACAGCTGGGACAGCTGACCCCAATGACATCATGCTCAGCATATAGAGCTGGGGGAAGAAGAAAAAAAGGGGAGGAAAGTTCTGAGTTATGCCATCTGTCTTCCCAAGTAACCATTATGCACAATGCTGTCCTGGAAATGGTTAAACATCTGCCTGGAAGCAATGAATGAATTCTTTATTTTGGTTTGCTTCTGTGCACAGGTTTTGCTTTACCTATTAAACTACCTTTATCTCAGTCCATGAGTTTTCTCACTTTTATGATTTTCTCCTCACCCTGCTGAGGGGAGTAAGCAAGCAGCTGCTGGGGCTGAGCTGCCTACCAAGGTACTTCTCAACAGTTAAATAACCTTCTAAAAGGCAGAATTAGAGGCTTTTGTTGATGAATTTCTTTGGTCATCCTTAACTAGCACGTATCCTTAATTATTTTTCAGGAACAACAAAAAAAAAAAAATCAACCATGAACAGAGAGAACAAAGTTTACTCTATTAGCTTCTGTGATGGATGCACTCGATGCTTTGACCAAATCAGTGGTAGCTTGGTTCAGGCTTCAAAGGAGGTGAAAGCCTAGGCCATGACCAGGCCGTGAACTTCTCTAGTTCCAACCTGTTCTCTGAAAACCCACACGGGGACAGGGTGACACGGTAAGCTTTGATGTATATGAGCTCAGAAACTGGAACAACAATCATGCAATTAGCACACAAATAGCAGACCGTTCTTCCAAAACTAATTTGGTCAAGGAACAGAGGAAGTTGTGGGTACAAGGAGTCTCATGCTTACCTTTTCCATTGCATGTAATTTGACTATGAGCCAATGACAGTATTCCACAAATATGGCAGCCTAGGTGAGCTTTTTTTGAGCTCTCCCTCCTGAATAGCTAGCAGCATGGTGCTGATCTCCCCTCGAGTTCAGACACCTCTCAAGGCTACTCCTTGAGGTTGAGAGACCCCTTACTAACCACAAATCTTTGGTAACTGACCGATATCACACATAACCTTGTAACATAGAGCATTAAGATCTTGTATTGGTATCTTTAAATCATTAGTGTATCCTCTGTGCAGTAGAGTAATAGATTGAATCTTGCCATCAGATTTTGTTAGGCCTCACTTACACAACACCTTACTTCAATAACACCCCTTCTGCTGCTACCTTAAGCAGTTCTTTAAGCTGTCTAGATTTTTCCCACGACAGCTCCACTTACTCTTTTGAGCCTTCCTCACCAAAAAAGTTGTTCAAAGTAATCTAGTAGAATATTTGTGCTTTTAAGCTGTTTTCTAAACCGAAAGACTCAATCCTCAGAATTAAAGAGCTACTAAGATAACACAAGTCCATCTTGTACTTTAGCACTATACTCACTTGTTTTAAACACACAATCCAAACAGATGTTTGAAAACCTCAAACCCCTAGCTTTAAATACCATCCAGTTAAGCATACTATTTTAACCAATGTTTTTCCCAAAAGAAATCCGTTTACAGAGCATGAAAATACAGTCTGTAGCCATGCAAATCCTTTAGCATCACAACATCAGTGCAAAACAACGGCCCAGTAGAGCAAAAGCCCTGTATATGAATTACCTTCGGCTAAAGCTTCTTCCACTGAACTCCGTTACACCAGTAATCATTAACCGAGTCCTCTCCTAAAGCCAAAGGGAAGCCCACATCTGAATGCAGATTGACAGGCAGGACTAGATGGCCTAAATCAGACCTGACCGCAGTCTCACTTTCAATAATCCAGAAGAGACTCCTCTCCTCCTCATGACATAGAGCCACCACATTCTCATTAAGCAACCACCACCCACCTCCTTTCAGATCCAAACTGCTGAACACAGATTTAGTAGTTAAATATTACAGGAAAAGTACACTTGGCTGAGAAAGTACACAATTATTAAAACAGTCACTGCAAAATTTTAGCCACACCATGAAATAACACATTCCAGGATGATGAAAGTCACCACAGTGTTAGTTTCGTAATTCCAGCTGTAGCATAACTTACCCTGGTATCATGGTTTTGGTGACAATGATGATCTTCAGGATCAGACTGTTTTCTCTTTCTGTCTTTTTCTGTTTGTTCTTGAGAGTGTATTAAATGAGATTCTGACGAACTGCAGTCCCTGATATGGAGAAAGAGAGAACCCTAGTTCTACCAATCGTGATGTCTTTTCTCCATATTTAAGACACGTACCATACATGTACCATGGAAAAACCCAAAGACGAATACAAGAAGTCTGCCCCTCACTGAAGTGTGACAGCATAAGCGTATTTAAAGGATTTGATCAAACAGCTGTTTTTTGTACTTTCAAATTGCACAGTCCAAGGCTAAGCAAAAACACAACAACAAAAAAAGCAGTTTTCTATAAAAGGGACAGGAACTCAATTATTGCACTTTAAAAAAAATAATGGTAATAATTTTATAAAAAACCCAATCTTGCCCAAGGCCACATTTTATTTGTGCAATATAGAAGAGAAACAAATTTAAGTTCTTCAGAGTTTTCATGTTTACAGAGAGCTGTTGTGAGTAGTTTACTTACTGTACTGGTTTTGAATGACAGTTAGCACATCACTACAAGCAGATCAATACAACTCTAAGATCTTTCAGAAAAATGTTCAATACAAAATTTATGGCATCTATTGTAACTTAGCTGAATCTGTGAATGTGGAATCTCTGACACACTCTGGACAAGGCAAAAAGCACAGAATAGACGTGACAAAAACAAGTTCCTGGAAATTAGGATACACATTCATTTTTACCACTGCCAAAATGCATTGCTAACATTCAGCTCCTCAAATCAACTGCATCTCCTAGCAAACTTTATATAGCAAAGTTAACACAAAAAAGTGGGTGTGATTGCATCACAGATTTCAAATTTCCTCAACAGTGAAGTACTTCAAGTTGGGAGGAAAAATAAGCCATGAAAATGTAATTGTTTCCTGTTGTTTCCAGCATGGGTAAAATTAATGCTGAATGACACTGCTTGGAAGTAGAACACATCTCAAGACAGCTCCTTCAGTTCCTAGAAGTCCTCTTTACTCCTACACTGCACTCTGGTTGCAGTTCTGATAAGTTTAAATTTTGTTATCTATCAGTAAATAAAAATGGATGGAATAAACAATATCTATGTTTTATGTTACTTAAATCTTATACTAAACATTGCTAATTTAAAAAACAAGCAAACTTGATGCTTACTTTTTCTCAAGAAGTGACTTCTTTGGTTTCTGTTTATGTTGTTTAATACCTGTAGAAAATTATATAGGAAGGGGAGGGTGGAAAAAGAAGTAATTAGCTCATTTTAAAGAAAAGTTACAAATGAATTTAGTTCAAGGTAGATCTTGAAATCAGAAAAGCTTACCATGGATTTTTTCTAATGTTTTCTTTAACTTCTCATTTTGTTGAATAAGATCCTTAAGTCCATCAAGAATATTCTTGCATAGTTGCTGAGCTCTCTCATTAGCTTCCAAAGCCAGTTCGTGTTCCCCTAGCAATGACAGCGCCTTACAGAAATGGTAGTGGCCCTACATGGACATAAGTTCGCATTTCAAGCACTCATTCACATAAATAAGGAAACAATTTCTACCCAAAACACATGCAGTAGACAATACAACGTAAAACTTTACATACTCAAAAAAGTTATCTACTCCATCTGTTTCAGGTCAAAGGATGAATAATCAAAGTTTTCAACTACTCAGCACACTGAAATCAAAACATAATCCAGTGGGAGTAGCATTTAGCCTCTGTCTTTGACAAGAACAAATTTGCTTTTTCCCCCTAAGCTTAACTACTACTTTGCAATTTTGTAACTATCCCTTATTTACTCCTCTTTAGGCCAAGAATATTGGGAAATACATGTTGGTCATTAATCGGGATTTGTTACTGAAAGAACTACCTATACTCTTTTTAAAGCACTGTGATAACACAGCTATGCACATCAATGTAATAAACTTTTCCTTCCATCTTTAACACTTGCAGAACACCATGTAACAACACTTACAAGCATGTAAAAATAATTATTTTATATTAAAAAAAAAATGACCAAACTATGTACTTGACTGACTGAAGCAGAATTCTTAGTCTACAAGGTATTTTTTTCAATCTACTGTCATCAGTGCTAAAGGCAGATGAGAACACGTCACATCTTCCTGAGTCACACCTGTAATTAAGACTTTGGATTCTTACGTTGGAAGACAATTTTGAAAAGTATATAAAACTAACCTTTGGCCAATTAGGCTTCAAAATAGTGGCTCTTTTTCCATCAGCAAGGGCTCTCCTTAGAGAAGGGAGGGAAAAAGAAGAGGTATTTATTATTTACACTTCAGAAAAATCTACAGATCAGATGTACATGACACAAAAATACAGAGTGAGTATAAGAAGAGTTCATTCACCTGTGTAAAGGCATGGTCAGATAACACTTCTTAGCTGAAACTTACCTGGGTAAAATGTGACAGTCTCAACTATCTCACCCATCAGATATTTATCCCCTTCCCCTACCTACTAGATTTTCCAGCATTACTATGTATGTACTTACCCCTTAACTGGGTTCTAGCAAAATGTTCCTTTAAAAAGCAAAGCCTTAATAAGAGACCCTGAATAACAAACCTAATATTTTGACAGAAATCATATTAGAGAATAGTTACATAATCATAGCTAGAGATTTGAGGGTACAGGTATTAACTGCTGAGCACTGAAAGGCAGTAACCTCCAAAATTCCCAGCAACTGAAGCCTGACGAGCATGCCCAACTCTCACTTCTTACCTACATGATATCATGCAATAACCAGAAATGTAATTTTGGTCAGGTCAGAAGAGAAGCAGGCTAACACTACAGCTACATGAGAGAACACAGAGCAGCGGTGACGGCCTCTGCTGAAACCAACACTGCCCAAAGGGGGCAGTTTCAGAGTTTTTATACCTGTGGGATATACCACTCGTTCTTCACTCAACTACAGCTGTGTGTCAGATAAGCAGGATGTAGCAAATTACAACAACGACCAGCCAGCTACGGATTACTTCAAATGGAGCAGCTTACAAGTAACTCACTCCTTCGACAGGTGGGTCATGCTGACTCAGTAAGGCCTTCAGAAAATGTCCGCAGCGACACCTAACTAGAGAGGCCTGCAAAGGCCTATGAGGCACTATTTTACCTCCACAAACAAAGGGGGGGGGGGGGGGCAAATCTTGTTTCCCATAAAAGTGTTCATAAATTGACTATTCACTACCACTGTACTTTGTGACCATTACAGCAGGAAAGCTTGTACACAGCAATCAGGAGGAGAATGAGATGCTCTGTGGTAACAGAAGCTGGATACTAAATAAAAGCCTGAAAGAGACAGTAATTTCAGACAAGGAGTATGCTTTACAGCACAAAATTCTTCAGAGATATCAGGAAGAATTAATTCAATGAAATTAAAGAAAGTTAGAACAAAAAAAAAAAAACAACTTCCAAATTAGAGAAACTCCGATAGTAACGGCAGAATTTAGAGATGTGGCAACACATTAAAAAAAATAGCAATAAAAAAGCCTATCACAGAACTAGTGATTAGAATGGGAGAAACTGCACCATATTCATATTGCAAACGAAGCAAACACAAGGAAAAAATGCTTGAGTAATACATAGATAGTGGAGTACAGAATCTCAAGATACTAAGATGTTATAAAAGCAGTTTGAAAGATTATAAAAACTGAAGCACTTGATTCGTTCTCTAGTACGGGCTTTGTTTTCACCCACCCAGTCCTTCCTCCAGTGCCACCTTTCGACAGCCTGGTGCAGTGCCAGGAAAGTTGCCCCTGCGCACCCTCAAAACGTCAGGACACAAGGCCAAGCTGCCCTGAAAGGCCCTGTCCTGCATGGAAGCCTGGGAGGGAACGTGACCACTGCTTCTCACAGGCTCTGAAAACAGACGCCTTGGATAAAGCCACCAACCTCCAGTAGATGATCTGGAGAGCACTATATAACTGTGTAGTCCCATAATACAGTACTGCCACTGCCATTTGCAGGCCACAAGCTCTGTAATGAGTTTGCAAAGCCTCAGGGCTGAGGCTTCTCACTCATGCAGGCAGCTTGACCTGCCTGCAGCTTTCTTTTACTCAGTTTAACTGTGACAGCAGTTTCTCTAACTGGCCAGGTTTCCATGGCTAATTTGTTCTACTTTTGTTTATCTTGGTGTGGTACAACCATAGATTTAGATGGAATAACTGCCTGTTACTGCTATTTGCACAGAATGTGTTATTTAGGACTCCAAAATGATGATGTCATCTAAAGAGATACAAGCCTGATGTGACAGTAGAAGTGGATACACAGGATGCAACATAAATGAGTTCAGGTATGAGATGACAAAAGATGGGGCGCAAGCTTAGCACTCGAGACCCCATGGCTATAAACAATTCACCAACAGTCAAAGACATGTCAACTCTGGACAAAAATAGATTTTGAGAGTAACAAAGAGAAATAACCATAAAAAGTACCAGGTATAGTAAACGCAGATCTAACAGTGTGCTGCAGACAAACAAAGACAGAGCAAAGGTGTACTAGCACGTTAGCAAACACAAAAACTGATCCAAAGCGGATCCCAGAGTGAGGAAGAAGAAACCATCAGTGTGAACATCACTTTCCTCCCAGAGAAGGGCCCCGCATGCTGACAGCTCTCTAACCCCACTGCTACGGCAATGAAACTGCCAACTTCAGTTCCCAGAAGAAGTGGAGGGGTGAGCGTAACACCAGGAAAACAGGCAGTAACTAAGAATCACGTGGGTACCAATTTCAATTAAACTGCTATTGCTTTTTATTTAAACAATTAGTTCTGGACTAATAACAATATTACCCTTAAGGCTTCAATTATACCAACAGTAAAAGCTTGGGTCGGCTTTACATAAAAGGTATATATCCACCTTGCTCATAAACAATAAGGTTTAATAACCCCCATACCTACACTGATCTCTTCTTCAAAAGGTGTAATAAAAATCACAGTACTCACTTTTTTTTTTCCCCTGTTGTATAACCCCCCCAACACACCAATTTTAAATGGTATTACATACTGCCAGCAGATACAGCTAATATTATTTGTTTTTCTTAATATCAGTTTTGTGAGGTAGTAACATCACAATTACTTTATACTTGTTTTTAAAATACTATTTTCCTAAGCATACTGCCAATTTTTAACTGCAAGAGATGACAACATTTTAGATTATAAACAAGGGGTTACTTACTTGTACTGCCTTGTGAGAATAAAACAAAGAGCTCTGTTTCCATACAGAAGATGATTTGCAGGACTTAAATAAAAAAAATAAATAGAAGTTAGCAATGTGTATTACTTTTGAAAACCTTAAGAAAAAACCCTAAGTTTTCACAAAAATTGTCTGCAAGCACACTAGCACATACAATTATATACAAGCTTCCTTGAATAGTTCCATTAGTCTCAGTTAAGTCACCGAGAATATTAATTATGTAATAATTTCTAAGATTTGGGCCCACTAATGCAACTTCCTACCAATACAAATTTCTCTCAGCCTACTTAAACAAATAAAAAAAAACCCCAACCCAGACAGACAGATTTAAACTCCTTCCCCAACTCAGTAAGCTCTGACCAACATATCAAAGCACGCCTCAAATGGTACAAAAGCAAGGCATGAAGCATGGAAAAGCTAGCCCGACTGTCACATACATCTCATTTGATTTTGTTTGGAAATTCCTAACTTTGAAGGCTTCAGTAAATCAAACATCTCATGAGCACTTCTGGGTCTATAACTATTTCATAACCCTCTGCCTGACTGGGCAGACTACGCAGCAGTTCTAAAGAGCTAACACATTGCTCCCAGCGTACCCAATGGAGAATGAGAGGGGGAAACAGAATATGTTATCCAGCAACCCCTCGATAGGAAACCAAGGTAAGATACAGCTAGTTAAGGTAGGAGTGTGATGATGAAGCAGATGAAAGTCAGCTCACGCTGGGGCAATGAGAAGGGGAAGGCCACGCACAGAGCGGATGGAGGAGGATTCCCTAGCTGCTAGACATCACCAAGCTATCCTTCACCTTCCAGCAGGGTCTTAAGGACAAAGAACAATTTCTAACAAACAGCTGTAACAACACCTCAGCTCTACCGCCCCTGGAAACCATGAGATTTCCTTTGCCCTTTCCAAGGCATGGCATTGCCTTTGCTCTTTCTCCAAATTCTGCTCGTTCCTCTCACGCATCAGTTACCCTAAGCAAAGCTGCCTTAGCCTGCTCCATCATCTCAGTCACTTGACTGAAGTCAGCCTACCCAACTTTTCAAGGAGGCTGAAATCAGCGTGAATTTGGGATTGAAACATATCCTTCTATGTGACATAAGATCTCAAGCAACACATCAGCAAAAAGCTGATCCTTTCAATTGCACAATTGTAAAGCACAGTTTGCAGAATTAATTTCTTATGAAAGGTGGGACTTTCTGAATTTTACCATATTTCATAGACACCAGAACTTGTAAAAGCAGCATCTGGATGACTACAACACAGCAGCAATGACACCAAACAGGCGTTCTGTACCTAGGTTCACATTATGTGCAGATGACAGGAAGGAGGGAAATATGCAGAGGACGAATTCTCATTTAACCTCTGTCTTTCTTCCCCATTACAGGGCCCAGGGGAGTCTCCAAAGGCTTTCAGCACATGACATTTGGGAAGAAATTAAACCCTAACAGAACTTTTCGGGCAGTGAAAGTGCAAACCACTAGTAACAAGAAATGAGTTATGTACCTTTTTTTTTTTTATTAGGTATCATATCCCTCTAAGTAGCTCAGACAAAACTGTACAAAATCAGGATAAATCTGAATAAGCTGAATGCATGTGATATAACACAATCTTGTAAACCAGTTTCGTTCTTACCAAAACTCTATGGCTTTAGTATATGACATTATAGCATGATCAAAGTTTCCTTGGGAAAATTCCTCATTTCCTTTCTGTTTCATAGATTCGCTGCTCTGTGAAATCAGGGAAAAACAATTTGGCAACCACTGTAATTAAACTCCGTTGCAATGAGAAGAAAACACTTGACAAGAGACAGCTAAGTTTTTATGCTTGTAAAAACAGAATCTTACATATGCACTATTAGTTATAATTTAATACTTTCATTCACTGTAATTAATAAGCTTAAAAGAGTACAAATAAAAGTGTTACGTAGACAAGAATACAGTGAGCAATAAATAAAAAGCAGGGCTAACTCAGACGGTCTTGTGGGTTCCATAATACAGTCATTGAAAGCGATCATGTGTCAAACAGCAAAGTATGCCGCACACAGCACAGCTCAACCCGCTCCCTACTCTGCGCCTTTCAACGTAGCTCCTGAACTACAGAACTGTGGCAAGGAAGACACAGGAATTAACCAGTCTTCAACAGAAAAAACACCCCAAAGATCTACACTAAAGAAACACATGGCAAAGAATGAGAGCATCTTATGTCTGTGTGAAAAGGATCAAGTTGAACAATATTCCATCAATATTAAATACATGTCCTTGAGGGTTTTTTCAGGGGGTGAGAAGAGGAACACTCTTCAATACACACTGGCAACAAACAACTAATGTTCTGTTAAAGCAGGCTAGGATCTCTGGAGGTAACTATTTATGTCAGGACAATTACTCACTCAAGCTTTTGAAACCTTTACCTTTGATCATTTGGTCATGTTTATAATCTTTGAACATTTTAAAAAATAAACAAAATAACAACAAGAAACAAAAGCACAAACACATCTTCTCTCACCTTCCTACAGTTCTCACAGGTCACACCTTTAAATTCTTCAACTAAATTACAATCTTCCAAAGCAACTTTGGTAATATAACGCTTGCCTGCAGAGAAAATTCAGAAAAATACAGTGGGTGAAGAAGTTACCAAAAGACAAGAAGCAGGATTCATCTGCTGCTGCTAAGAATCAAGCTCTGTTTTCTGACTGGAAGCAAAATTTGACATATCAACTAAATAACAAACAAGTTATGCAACAGGAACATTCAAAAGGAGTTACTTATTATTGGGTAAGCCCAAACTAACTGCCTGCAGTCTGCAAAACATTTAAGCACTTGCCTAAGTTCAAGCAACCAAGTGAAACTCCACTGTTTTTTTTAAAGAATTTGCATTGTAGAGATTTGTATTTTAAAGAATTTGTATTTTTGTACTTAGCTGTAAGAAGATTCTTCTCTTTACACGCAAGTTCAATTTCCACCACCCTGTTACTTACTGCAACAACTGAGTTAGAACGCGCAAACGCAAAGAGACCAGAATGCAAGCCACTCGACACACATCAAAAACAGCAGGCCTGGGAGGTTTTTGTCATCTCAGCACAAGTTCTGCTGCTGGTGTTAATATCTTATGGTAATTCCCATGAGCTACGTACGCTAATTTTTGAAACATGACTAACATCTCAGTATTTTGACAAAATCCTCTGCCTAACATTTAGCGGAAAGACCTAAAAAATATTTTGGGCAACTTTCAACCTAACGCTAAGTTAAAGGGATACAAAGCGCATATACAGCTCATAATGGGTAAAAAAACATTCTGAACGCCCATTCAGTCAGAGCAGGTGACTGTAAATATAACCCACACTCAGAGATTCAAGGAAGTATTGACTGGTTCAAATAAGGAAAAAAAAAAACACCAACCACCAAGAAAAAAACCCACACCACTATTTCCCAGTCACTCCCAGAGTAATGTAATACATGCAAACATTAACTATCTCATAACTGCAAGACAGGTGACTTTCCTCACCATTGTTTCTTCAGGAGTGTTCATACTTACATTCAACAAAGAAAATCTCAAGATAGATCCAACCAAAATCACCAAGTTTCTCCAGCCGCTGCAGAATACCGACATCACCCGTGTACCTGACCCAATCAAGTGCATCCCCAACATCAAAGACACCCTATTTCAAATGAAAAGGAAAATAAAGGAAAAAAAAAAAGGTAACTTTAATTTTATACAAAGCAAAGTCTTACAACAAAAACAAACACCCCACAAACCAACAGCTCGCTGGCAATACAGCAGAAGTATTCCATGAGAGTACAACAAACCACACTACCGTACCACTTGCACTATGCACTTGTTCATGATTTGTTAGCCTTTGAAACAGAAAACAGCTCACAAATATAAGTATCTGGAGAACTCAAGCACAGCATAATCAAGCATATTCACAAAATGCAGTCATTTTTTCATTCCCCCTGGAGGCCGGGGAGCGACTCAAATTGTAAAATTGATCTAGAAAGTTCTTTTTGATGACCACACACAAAATTGCTTCAGTGTGAAGGGACAAGCCTGATTAGAAGCAGCAACATTCTCCAGGCCCTTAGACACGCAGGCCAGGACTGAGACTTAATTCCGTAAATCATGACTTCCATTCAAATTCAATTGTTTAAGCTACAAAGCTTTATCTGAAGGAGAGAGATTGAATAAATAATGTCTGTCACCTGGGATACTCCCACATTATCTGAGCCTACAGATTTTAAAAAATAATTAAAAAACCACACATGACTACGACAAGTATCACTAAAAATATGGGAACAAGGTTATCCACCAGTAACATACAGTTGCACCTATTACACTTCTCCTGCTGCTACTATCACCAATGACACTGTCTTTTAACTTGAACGTTTTTATTTTAACTTCTGCAGTTAACCTACAGCAGGCAGCAGAAATAAGAAAGTAGGGAAAAAATGACCAACACAGGGAAAGTAAGGGTGTTCAGGCCAATGTTTACAAGCTGAAAATGTAACAGGTATGGTTCTGCTTTACACTGAACCTGGTAACGAAGATGAAGCAGCAGGTTTCCAAACGACACCCTTCCGCAGCCATTCACAGTCCTTCAGACTGAGGCAGTACCACTCTGAGAATCTCATAAAAGATCTCCTCCTAACCTGCCTCTGAAGAGAAACATTTTTGCATCATTTCAGTGACCAAGCTTATCCCTACCTGTCGCCCTGTAGCTGCATCACACAGCACTGCCGTCGCCAGTTAACAGGCCACAAGCTTTGTACAGTTTGCAAAACCACAGGGTTGTAAACTGTCAGGCTTATGCTGAGCTTGCTGTGACCTGCTCAGAGCTCTGTTTTAGAGCATGTTTAGAGCTCTGTTCAGAAAGCAATTTTATTTCTGAGCAGATGGCTCTGACTAATTTGGTTTACTTTTGTATGGTACATCGATAGCTTTCATACAGACAGTAGTAACAAGTACTTAATGCTGCTGTAACTAACATAACACAGTTTAGAGAAACAGAAGACAAATATGACAGAGCATGGGCTGGAGACAAAGCGGTTGAGAGGAGTACAGGCACAGGATAGTAGGAGATGGAGCACAAGCTGACACTGGAAAACCAATGGCTATAAAAAAAATGGCCAAGTTAAAAAAATTAGAGCTGGACAAAACTGGGCAAAAGCAGTTTCTAACATACTATAGATAGTAAAATCATGTGTAACTTGAAACTGCAGACCAATGAAAACAAAGAGCAGTTATAAAAGTGCATTAGCAAACATTAAAAATGAACCTAAGTAGAATCCAGAATGAGGAAGAAAACATCAACAGCAGTCCTTGCAGCACAAAACTCCAGGTAGTGATGACTATACTCAACACCCCACACACAGAGACACCAGACAGAAGCCATTCATTTTAGGATCCTAAGCACAAGACCTGGAAAAGGGTCAGATAGTGGGAAGAATGTATATTACAATTTTAGCTGTATTATCATTAAAGAGTTTTTCTGTTTAGCTGTGTTAATTTCTTCGTTTTCCTTCCTCTTCTGCAATAAATAATTCTGGAAGATCTCAGTTATACCAACAATAACTTCCTGCCTTCACTTATAACATGTTTGCCTTTTTTCCCATACCTAGACTTGTAGCATCATGCCCCAACACCAGCACAGAAAGAGAGAACAAAGCAAGTTGCACCACAGACACAGGACTGTGTGCTTATGGGAGAGAATCTAGAAACCTTCAAGGCTGAAAGTGCAGTGAGACATCTCAAATGAATAAGCCTTCAACAAGTGGCACATCTCGCTGATACAGGAGGGCTGACCTGGGCACCAGCTGCACAGCCTAAACCCACCTACCACACTGCAGGAGCAAACTCCAAGAGTTACCACTTAGAATCATAGAATCATAGAATGGTTAGGGTTGGAAGGGACCTTAAAGATCATCTAGTTCCAACCCCCCTGCCATGGGCAGGGACACCTTCCACTAGACCAGGTTGCTCAAAGCCACATCCAGCCTGGCCTTGAAGACAGCCAGGGATGGGGCATCCACAGCTTCTCTGGGCAACCTGTTCCACTGCCTCACCACCCTCTCTGTGAAGAATTTCTTCCTGATATCTAATCTAAACCTCCCTGATTTCAATTTATACATTAGTATAGTATGAATATACTATACACTATACAATATATAGTATATATGAATATACTATACTATATATAGTATATATGAGTATACTATACTTAGTTCAGCATGTGAACTACCCCCAGATTTCTCACTCATTTTGGTCTTCTTACACAGGAGATATTCCTGTCACACACACAGGTTCTGTTTTGTGGCTCAGAGCTGCAATGACTGGCAATTCCAGTCCTACACGCTACATATTCCAGAAACTATAGACTCAATTTATTTACACAAGCATTTTAAAATTTTCGATATTCATACAAATATTTTATTTGTATTCACACATAAAGCAGCATTCCTATTAACAACAACTGGAGAAACTCACGTTTTCTATTCTGCTGCCAATTCGCAGGATGTCACCGATAAAAGGTGGAACGTTCTGGAAGAAAGAAAACAAAAAAAACAAGTTATTAAGCTCTGATAGGTCATGTTCAACTCAGTAACATTTTCTGTTCTGCTTGAATGCAGTATGATTTAGACAGTTGCTCTGGTCCATTTCAAAGTTTCGGGAAATATTCTTGTGTTCAGTAGCAAATCCCCTACCGTTTTTGTTGGAAAATAAATAAATGTTGATGTAGAAATAGAGAATGCATGGATGCTATGACATCTGCTTAGGAAAGTCAGCCACTTTAACCACTTCTGCAGTTATCTACATACCAAAGAACCAGCTGATACATCCAATGAAAACCATCCAAAACAACAGTACTTCCTCTCCTGAGATCTTCTGTTCCTCCAAATAAATTTTACTATTGGATATACAATCTTTTACAGGAAGAAGGAGATACAGGCTGAGGAAGTAAGAAGAGGGAAGCAGAGGTAAACAGGTGAATGGGAATATACACAGACCCTCTCGTATAAAGATCAAATGGGAGACTACCAGAGGAGGAAACAGCACAAAGAACCCGTCACATGAGACAAAGTGGAAAAACTGCAGGGGCATCCTGAGGTACAAGGAGGTGAAACTAGAGCACTTGGACAGCCTAAAGGAGGAAGCAGCAAAAAGAACGTAAGGAAGTATGAAACCAAAAGATCAACACAGTACCTGAATACCTCGTCACAGAAAGTCATATAACAGCAAGGCAGACTCTAAAAGTGTAGCTGTAGTTGAACACAGAATTTCAACAAACCATTTTTTTTAGAAGTGTGTCATATCTAAATTAAAAAAAACCCAAACCTTCAAACCAAAATCCTTCAGCTTCTGTGCTTATTTCTTTTATCATTCTCTCCTTTGCACAGTTATGTTTCCGTTTTAAGTCAACAACAACAGCAAGTTTTAAACATAACTTGTTCAAAGAGAAGAAAAAAAAAAAGGTATTTAACTTGTTCATCAGGGAACGGTGACATTTTCCTCACTAATATGACTCTCCTAGCAATTTACAAGGGTTCCAGTCAAACGTATTATTGACTCTGCAAATACTTAGGAAGTTATCCCAACCGCAATAAAGCCTATGACACACTTTCTTTCTAGAAAGCTGCAACTCAACTCTCAAATGATTTATTCACTCCAGTAGAATGAAGTGTCCAGTTTAAGACATAATCCCAAAATGCTTAAGGTAGAGAATTAAGTAATCTATTATACTTGAAAACTCAGACAAAGTTAAAATGTAGTACTTACAACAACTTTTTTTATTAAATCAACAAGATCTTCCAAAACTTCTAATTCACAGAGTCTCTTCCAAGTCTGGTCTAAAAGCTGTGAACTGCTTAAAAACAGAACAAGTTATTATTTAGAAAAATAGGTCTTAATAACACGGTCTTATTTACTAATATTTATGGTAATTAGATCTAAGCAAGAGCATGGTTACAAAGTCAAATCAAGCCCTTCTTGGGAGGGAAGCTGCAAAGCTTTTGGTACTCATGAAATACAGGGCATCCATTTAAGTACTTCAATACACCTTTAGGTTTTAAACTTCAGACACCCAATCTTACTATTTTCATTCATATATTCAACAACCATGCCTTCTGACCTTCACTATCTTCGTCTACTGGTAAAAACATTCCCACAGACAATTTAAGCACTACCAGAAGTGTACAATGATCTTTCACAGCTATCAAAAAAAATAGTAAAGGCTGATGAAATCATTTTGAGAATATGATTACTTACCTCCAATCAGCTACCACATAATTACTTTCACTTTTGAAGAGAAGAGGCCAAAAGATGCGTATTTTAATAACATTGCAATATTCTCTTAATACGTCAACCGGCTGACTGCACCACACTTCACAGGGATCAACATCTTCGAGAAAGCAGGAATTAGAGTACACAATTCAGGCATTACAAGTAATCAAAGTCCAAATAAACATTCAAAAACATCAATTATTTTCATGCTGTATTCCTAGGTAATATCTAACCAAAACAAGAAAACTTGAACACATTAAATACACCTGGCAATTTGAGTTTTTTTTAATAAATTGAAGGGGAGAAGGAATTTAGATGGATGTAAAAATAGGGACCTGCTGTCAGGCCTTACATTCCTTGCTCAAGGAATTGCCTGTGTTCTGAATTTTACTGACATAATTCATTGATGTAACTCATTATAAAGGAATAAGTGCAGCCTGTGTCTAAATGAGGAGCCTAACAAAGGCTGTGAGATGTTTCATGGCAATAAGGAATGCTGTTTTCAAGATAAAACATGAGCCTCCTCTAACTATACCCATTTATATATTTTCTGCAGTAAAGCCAGAGCAGCATGGCACACAGCAACACACTGCAAAAAGATCAGCAATATTATTCTTTTTTTCTCCAGAGGCCATTGTGTGTGTGGTGCGTGGCTCTTGCAAAAAAACAAAACCAAAAACCATTTCCCCTCAGAGACTGTGTTTACAAGGTCAAGATCCCTATTAGACTATTGAGGTGGCATCAAGTATTCAAGTACTCTCAGAGCAGAAGTAGTATTATATGAGTCTGAATAAATGCAAAAATTCATTTTACACAGCTGGCTGTGTTCATCTGAGTTTCTTACAGGTTAACACTTATATAAGTGAATACAGCTTTGAACAACTTGACATACTCTTGAGCCACTTGCTTTTCTGCAACTATTACAATTTTTTTTAGCATTATAACTGCAAAACTTTACCTACAAAGATCAACTTCAAAGCGTCTTTACATGTATACAGCTAAAACATAGCTACAATTAAAACACAGGTAATGAACACAAGCCCTAAATTTCCATCCTCGTAACACTAATTGCACATATGTACGTATTACTGACTATTTGCACTGTTCTCACAAATGTGTAAGTCTTCTGCACATGCCATTAGGACAAAAAGATGAGAATTCTACCCATGTAAAAGCATATACCATTGCTTCTGCCCAGAAGTAAGAGTTTCCTACTTATTCGGACAAAATAAGGAAAAGAAGTGAAATGGCAATCAAAAGATCCAAGCACGGCAAAAAAGTGCATCAGAAAGTTATCTAACATTGGTTTAGTTTACATACCTGTTTTACGCTTATGTGGCGACTGCTGTACAAACACTCCGTGACCCTAAAGATAAACATATTTTTTAACATTGCACATACTGTAAATAAGCACATACTATAAGCAATGACTGCCTAACTGTTTCTAAATATTAAACCAATATAAAATGTTTCGATCAGGGGAAGGGAAGAGTAGAAGTAACTTTTACTTTTTGTCACCAATTCTTTTCCTCAAGAAAAGGTAATTACTGAACGTATTTAGACCAGTAAAAAAAGAGAGCTGTGGTTATATCTTCACAACCAAGCAGCATGATCAAATAGGAAACGTCTATAAAGCAAATTATTTCGTACTGAGCAGCCTACTTTCACATTATATGCTCTTCAATGGGTTGTAGTCTGCACTGGTCCAAATCTAGGCCCAGAGACAGAGCATCCATTCGTGGGCAATGCACATTTCCCATACTCTTAATAGTACCTTCTAGGTCAGTTTCATTCCAAGTAAATCCCACTAGCACACTCCAAGACCTCTTCACAAGATAAGCCAAAACAGGAAAGACAAGGACAATTGGAATATTTGCTTCAAAAGTGTTCTCCTGACCCAAACTAAAATACTAACGCAGAGACATTAAGAAAATTAATTAATAACTAATTAAATTATTTAGTTAACTATTACCAACTATGATTATTTAATAATTAACTAAAATACTCATGCACACACCACGGACCTAGACAAAAAGTAGTAGTTCTACGTCTCTACTCATTGTGAACAACAGCTTTTAAAAAAATGTCAATACTGCTCATTCAGTGCTCACCAGCACCCCATTATCTTCTAAGACCAATATGATGTGGGTGAATTTCCCATGCTTTTCACACCCCCCCATCCCATTTCCCCAGGAATAAAATACTACTGGTATTCCCCATTCTCCCACGTGTTTCTGCAGTTCTGCCAACAGTTTTCTGAGGAAAACAAGGGAACGTAAATTCTGCAATATTTCACATTACCAAACAATAAACCCCTTTGAATCCAATCTTTGTAATTCACATTAAGCACAGCCAAAAAGGCAAACAAACCAAACAAAAACAAATAGGGGGGGAAAAAATGCATGTTTACTAGAGTTATCTAACATAATGACTTAGTTGCTACCTTATAAATAAAAATATTTACCTGCATATCCATTTAAAACAACGTCCATAGATTAATAGTTATGACTGGATGGGAAAACTTTAAATCATCTAAGTAATGTGTTGAATCACACTAGACTAGTAGTCTAAAAATTAATAATTCTCAATCAGGTACTAGACAGCAATATAATGTTCAAGAATACCTAAGGGAACATGTTTAAGATGATAATGCAAGTTTTCAAGAAATAATAATTAAGTTTTGACAGTTAGTGCATGTATATTTAAATAAATACATAAATATTGAAATAAGTGGAGTGAGTAGTTGAATTACTACTTCATGGCAACATAATACTACTTCAACAGGTTTAAAACATAGTACTCTCTACAAGCCTCTCAAGCTGAAGAATAAGTGACTTCGTTCTGTTTTACAGATCCCTAGGAAGTCTATTATTTTAACAAACAAGACGTGTCATTCAATAAGTACTACGTATCATGTCTACATCTTGCACATTATTATTTCAAAGAAAGGCAAAGCTACTTCTGAACATGACTGGAGAAAAGTATAAAACCAAACTAACCACCAAACACATCTTTCATAGTTTCCTTATCAGACCTTCATTCTTTCAGTGGCAGACTTTCTGGAAATACTAGCATGCTGTGCAATGACTTACTAATTTGACCTAAAGTGATGACAGGCAATCATGTGATTTCACCCAAAGTAGCATTTCTGAACTCTTACAACATTACATGTAAGCCAAGGCTTACTCTCAAGAACAAGGTATTATGAGACTGACATATTTAACAGACCAGGACACCCGATAACGAAGAGGAAAAAAATTAACTATTATTTCAAAATCAGTTTATCTTGAAAGATGACTGAATGTCTCCTTCAGCGTGGATTTTGCTACAATATTTAAAGACAAAACAAGCCACACACTCCCCCTCTATACATCAAACCCAAGGCAGTATGCCCACTAAAGCAAGCCTGGAAACCAGGAGTAAGCACTTCAACAGAATCAAGGGCTTTCTTTCCATAGCACAGCAGACACATCACTTTAAGGAATAAAATGTCTAGTACCTTTTGCAAACACAACTGGTAAAGAACTTTATTTAGCCCATAGCCCCCCAAAAATAATCGTTATTGATACAAACAACTTCCAATGAGACTCACTACTCTAGTGGTAATGGTCCCTTGTAAAGACACAGCTACACAGGTAAGAAATTAAATTTGCCTGTACTTTTTATTTCTGCATAGGATAACAACTAGTAGGGCAGCTAGTCTGTATTTGGCAGCAGCAATACTTACGATAAATAACTCACAGCTGAATTCTACAAGCGGCAGAAAGATTAACTACCACAGTGCTTTCTAAAGCTCCTTAGGTATAGCAAGAAAGGGAAAATAAAGAGTCAAGGAAAGCATTCTTGGAAGTATTAAAACATAAGAGTTCTACAGTTAATTCTTCCTGAAGAGCTTCGTGAGGCACTGGAACAGGTTGCCCAGAGAAGCTGTGGGTGCCCCATCCCTGGAAGTGTTCAAGGCCAGGCTGGATGAGGCTTTGAGCAACCTGGTCTAGTGGAAGGTGTCCCTGCCCATGGCAGGGGGGTTGGATCTAGATGGTCTTTAAGGTCCCTTCCAACCCAAACCATTCTGTGATTCTATGATTATTCAACAAAAGCAACAGCTAAATAATCAGAGGCCTTACTGCGCACAAAGAACTAGAAAAAGAAGTGAGAGATTACAAGAACAAAGAACACTGTAGTTAATTCACAGACTTGAAGTTCCATGAACTAAGCTGTGATTGCTTTGCAATTAAAGGAACTGAATCTGCCACTCTGAGGTGTATCGTCCCAAACATGTCCTGGACACATGACCAACAGGTTGGTCAAGTTCTGTTAATAGGACCTATTCATCATTGTCTAGTTTACACAGCTGTATATGCATTCAGTAAAGCTCGCCTGATGGAGGATACAGAATCTCTGTGACGTGCCCCAATTTAGTACTTTTGTAAATAAGTAACATAGAGTGGTATAAGATATCTTTGCATCAGTTTGAATTAATCAGTGCTAGCAAATACTTGGCAGATCAGATCTGGATATAAACCCCCGGGGAACATCTTACAAGCTTTTCATCTAGTTTCACACCTACTTACCAATTCACAGCAAGATTTATCACCGACATAAAAAGCGAAGGCTGCAAACGCAGATTTAGATACAGGTTCACCCATGGTACATGATCCTAAAAGAAAAGTATTATGAGAAATACAAGAGAAGGAGGCAAAAGGCAAATAACTCATGCCTTTCAGGGGTTAAAATGATCGCAACACTAAATAACACTTTTGAAAAGTTTAATGGAAGATACCTGTTCCTATGTTCACACGGCATTGATCAATCTCTAAAAAAGTAACCTAAAGCATAAATTAAAAGCTAGTTAAAAAGAGTAAGTCCCTGACAGTAGTCCACCACGCGACCCCACAGCTGACAGGCTGCAGAAGGAAGGGCAGTTTCTACCCGCCAGGTCGGGGCCAGCATCTCAGGAATTATTGCCACATCCCGGGAGAGCGGAGCGAAACACC